>NC_060077.1:51977446-52281878 GCF_922984935.1 Meles meles
CTGAGCTGAAGGCAGAGGCTTTAACCCGCTGAGTCACCCAGGCACCCCAATTTCTGGGTATTTTTCCAAAGAAACAAACACTAATGTAAAAGAGAGTGGTGCCTCTACGTTCATCACCACATCATTTACCCTCACCAAGACACGGAAACAACCTAAGTGTTGATGAATGAATGGACCAAGAAAATATGGTATATATACACAACAGAATATCACTCAGCCAGAGAGGAAATCCTGCCATTTGTGAAACCATGGATGGACTGAGAGGGAATTATCCTAAGTTAAATAAGACAGGAGAAGAAACACCATAAGAGCTTACTTCCATGTGGATTCTGGAAACACCATAACAACAAAAACTCACAGATAAGAGATTGGTGGTTGCCAGAGGAAGGGAATGTGGAGGGTGGTTAAAGGTACAAGCTTTCAGCTATAAAAGGAGTCCTGGGGATAAAATATACAATACGACTATAATAATACTGTATGGTATATTTTAAAGTTGCTGAAAGCAAATCTTCAATTCTCATAAGAATAAAATAACATGTAACAGTGTGGTGACAGATGTTAGACTTAACTGTGGTGAGTGTATCGATATATACATATATCAAATCATTACACTGTATACCTGCAACTAATATTTTATGTCAATTGTATCTCAAAAAAAATGATATCTACCACTTGGAAGATTCTTCAAGGCATTATGCCAAGTGAAAAACGCTAGTCTCAAAATGTCACATACCATATGATTGCACTTGGATCATAGTCTTGAAAAGATAAAACTACAGTGACTGATGACAGATCGGGGGATACAAAGGGTTGTGGGGGGAGATGTAGTTACAAAGGGATGGCACAGGGAGAGCTTTGGGGTTTTTTTGGTGGGTTTTGTTGTTGTTGTTGTTATTGTTTTGGTTTGGGGGAGGTTTGTTTTTAAGTGGTGGAACTAGGTGGTGGTTATATGAAAATATACATGTACGAACATTCATAGACCTGTACATCAGAAAGGACAACTTTACTGTGTTAATGCTAAAATAAAATTTTAAAAAACTTAAAAGCATCACCAGGACTTGAAAGGACCTTAGAAGGCACAAAGGCTGATTGATTGTACTCTACTGGGACCCTACTCAACACCCTCGAATAAACTTCAGCCATCTGCAAGAGGAGGAGAGGGGAAAAGGTGATTTCCATGTAAGAAAAAGGCAAGGCTAGATTAACTTTTTTGGGAAAAGAATGGAGGTGAAAAAAAAAAATCCGAGAATGTGAGCAAATGCTCCTACAGCCTAAGGAGGTGGTCCTCGGGAACCCAGGTCTTGGCTTTCCCTGCTCCAGTGCTTTTCAGCAGAAGAAGGTACTCCTTTCCCCGCACAAAGGAAGAATGACTATGCCAAGTCTCTCCCTTCCCTGGTTCTCTCAACTAACTTGGTCAAAGAAGAAATCTAAGCCATCAAATACACTGCTAGCTGCACACCCCAAAATACATCTCTGGGATCTATTTTTAAGAATTCTTTTCTCTGTTGCTATTCTGAGTAGAGAGATGACCCAGGAATAGCCAATTCCAAGAACATACTTGGATTTCTGCCTGCCGGTGATGGCGTCAACCACTGGCTTTGGGGTGTGATATCTAGGTCTTTGTAGAGGCTTAGAAGTCCACACGAGAGGGGATCCTTCACACACCATGGACCACCTGGCGGTGGCTCTCACCTGCCCTCCTGAGGAGGGCATTACACCAAGCAGAGGTCCTTACAGAGCAGGGTGTGAGAGACACTTTATAATAGGCAGAGAACAGCAACAGCCAGGAAAGGCCCAGCCACAGCTCCATCAGCCCCAGGGAACTGTCCCTGCAGCCTCCCCAGAGGAGGGTGAAGAGGGGGAGTGACAGAACAGACCACTCAGCCTCCTGCTGTGGGTGGGGATCCCCATGACTATGGATCAACCCTGAACTGGTGGGGCGTGAGGGGAGGGTTACTGGAGTTTTAAATTAGATTGGTCTAGATTTCCATAAAATGAATGGACTGCCATTCCCAGATACCAAAGGACAAAAGACTCAGTGAACAGAACATGGTTTAAAGCAATGATTGAATAAAAATAAAACCTTTTCGTGTTCACACCCCACAGAGTGCAGAACCACTTCACTGAATGCAAAGGTATAGACCCGCAGCAGAGCTCCTGAATAATGCAGCGGCCAATCTCCAGTAATGAGGAGCAGTGTTCCTGCCGTCCAGCTGGGCACGGGCGAGTCGAGGTAACCAGTGGGAGATGGGGCAGGCAGAGGCTCTGAGGAGAGACCGGGAAATGCGGCCATTATTCTGAATGTAATGAGCTGCTTCCACAGCTACTGAAGGCAGCATAGTGCTTGACATTTTAAGAAACTACGTCAGACGGTGGGCTATAGAACGGACCCGAAGGAGGCACTATGAGGGAAGAGCACAAGGCCGGAAGGCTGAATCCAATTTGAGTTAGCTAGTCTTGTACTGCTCACCACATCTCACCTCTGTGGAAGATTCCAAGGACAAAAGTGGCATCCAGAAGGAAAATGAATGGGGTTGCCTCAGTAGGGATGATGAGCAGTTGGGAGGCATGGAGGATTTTCAGTTTGACTCTGACTTTAATTTCTCTGATTAGTACAGCAGTCAGACCTGCTTGGGAGAATCACTAGAGTTCCTCCTGCTTAGGAGGCAAACACCCCTCCCCGCCACGCTGTCGAAAAGCAAAATAGATTCAAGGAAGGAAAAGCTGAACTACAATGACTTAAGGTATATATATATATATTCTCGAGGCCATAAGAGAATGAGAGAAAATGGTCTCAAACTCAAATAAGGCCCAGTTCCCTTCACCGGAACAGAGCTGCCAGTGTTGTGAAATTCAAAGCCTGAGTAGTAGTACTAGGACACCATGTCTGGGATACTCCCCACGACTTGAGCTAATGTTTCTAGAACGTAATACGGTGATGGGCCACCACATGAAAGCATAGGGATGGAGGGCTGTCTGTATGTAATTCTTGGACAAACGGCTCTGAATACTGAGGAATTAAATGGAAAATTTGTTGATGAGTATCAGGATGAGGGTGGAAGAGAGATGCTAGGGTAAATTGGCGGGGCTTACTACCAACTAGATCAAAAGCTTAAATAAGGGGAGTTCCAGGTTTTGAAAAGAAATGCAAGGGGAAATGGCCATTACATTGAAAGAAAGAGAGAGGAAGAGAGAGAAGAGAGCTTGGTCTTGAACTTTCTGGAACAAGAGTGCCTGTAGTACGTTCACAAGTCAGAAACTAGGAGGCTGGAGCTCAAGAGAGAGAGAGAGAACCCCCTCTCCCCCCCCCACACACACACCTCGGTCCTTTTACAGCAGCAAGGTTGGAGTGGGGGCGGGTTTCGGTCTTCCTGTGCCAAAGAGAGGAAAAGAGCTCCAGCTTTCACACACATAGCAGCAAGAAAGATGACAGATCTGACTGCCCAAGGCCTGGCAATGTCTCCATGTGCTAGAGCGAAGACCCAGCATTAAGTAAATACTGAACTAATAGCTAAGGACTATAACCGCAGACACTGAAGTTTGTGACAAGCAGTAATGAAAATGTCAGATGCCACATGGTCGAGGAACTTGGTGCATGAGAAACACATGTTATTTAACAATCTGCCACCGAGTGAACAAAAACCAGCTGAAATCAAGCTAGAGGCAGCCAAGAACACACCGAGGAAGTCATTACAGAGAAAGACCAAGATTAGCTCTGGAGCAGCAGAGCTGTGATTCTGATTTTGCCAGAAGGCCAGAGCAGGGCATGGATGGAGTGTGCTGGAAACTGGTAATGGGTTGGGGGGGGTGGGGGATAGGCTAGTAAGTATATTGAGTGATGAGGCAAAAAACAAAAGTGGTAATCACCCTTCCTGTAGAAGGCATTGGTCTCTGAGCTCATCTTTGTGATAGTTTTAATTGGTCAGCTAGATTCTCTAAATCTTCCAATAAAAATGGACAATAACCTCCTAAAACAGCAGCTTCCCAAATGCCTTTAAGAGCGTGTTTCTGCATCTCTGCGAGGAATATATGCTAACGGCAACAGGGACAGAGCCAAATACTCCAAACATTAAACAGGCATGCCAAGCACCTGAAATCACATGCCCACTGCATGGGAAAAGCAGGTTCAAGCAGCTGTACAGATTTAAAGTAGGCAAATCACATGTGCACACAAGGAGAAAACAGGGGCTAAATCAGCAGAAAACCATGTACAAAACCATGTACACCGATCACAAACTGTGTTGTGATGTTTAATGACCATTTATTTAACATCTGCTTTTCTCACCTACAAAATGGGGGTAAAGAACTCCTCACTTATAGGACTGTTGTAAGAACTGCACGAAAATAAAATTGACCAGAATATGAATTGAATATATTGAATCTAATATGAAAGAGAAGGGTGAGGATCTTCAACCGCCAACTGGCTGTATAACTGGAACAACTGAACAGCTCTGAGCTTCACTTTCTTCACCTAAAAATGGATCCAATAAGAGTGACTTGCTTTTAGGTCTATTTAGGATTAAGTTACAGAACAGGAATAACACGCTTATAAGTTCCAGGCACATAGTACATGCTTATTAAATGTCATTTTAATCAGAAGTAGCTGAAAGAAGTTCCCTAAAAGTGCCTTATCTAGGTTACCAACAGTCTCAGGGGGAGAAAAACGTCATTGGGTTATTTTAAGAGTTATATACAATGTGGAATTAATTTGAACATAAACATCAAGCCATGTGACCACCTACAAGTTTGTTTGTTTGTTTGTTTGTTTTCCTCTATCTGATTGAATTCAGGGAGGGGTGGGAGGCCAAGAGTGCATACACCAAGCAGGTAGTATTATAAATGTAACCAGGACTCCTTGTCAGGCAGCATGCCCAGATACAGACATACTGGTTCTTAAGACTTTGAGGGGATTTTACCAGCTGATTCTTAAGAATTCCATTCAGCTCTCTAGTGACCGCCTTTCCTTGAGCCTCCAAGAATGGCTCATTATCCAGCAGAGAGGTTTACTCATAGTTAAAGGGTAGTTTTTCCAGAACAAGGTACCATCCTGGCTCTCCTACAACTAAAATACTAACAATGTCAAAGATTTAACAAATGAGTGAGGGACCTGAAAAAGTGGTCACAAAACCCAAGGTGAGTCAAAAAGAGCAGTAAGGACAGATATACAAACCCTTCAGGGATATTGAAACATCTGCTTAAGGGATGCAAAACTAGCTTCTTCCATTATGGAGAGGGAATCAGTGGAATCTCCAAGGCACAAAGCCACCTCCATGTCTATGGACAAGAATTATTTGCACTAGAACAAGTACAAGTTAATGTCTATGGACTTACTTATATTTAGTAATTGCTGTAGAGTTGTACAGTAACTCAAAGACAAAAAGCCCATAGAATCATAATTGTGAACATTCTAAATAATGCATAGTTTTCCACTGAAGATCCCTGGTAATCTTCTAGGCCAAATTAAGTTTTCACAATTTCTTGGTAGTCTTCCTCCCTTGATCAAGAAAAATCCTGAAGAAAAATAATCCTTATGGTTTCTTTTGACTTGGCTTCATTTGCATAGGTGCAGCATGAGGCTTTCTCAAGTTTTCTTTGGAAATCTAGAGCTCTATAGTATTGAATAATCACAAAACAAGCTGGTGGAAAGTTTAGTTTTTTGTTTTTTGGTTTCTTTTCTTTTCTTTTTTTTTTTTTTTAAGATTTTGGAGAGAGCACCTACACAAGCATGAGCAGGAGGAGGGGCAGACGGAGAGAAAGAATTCTCAAGCAGACTGCTGAGCAAGGAGCCCAACACAGAGGCTTGATCCCACGACCTCCAGATCATGGGATCCTGAACCAAAAATCAAGTCTGACCCTCAACCAACTGAGCCACTCAAGTGCATCCCTGGTGGGAAATTTTCACAAGGAATTTCAGGTTGGACTTAACGTTTCTAGCATTTACTCTGCCAAGGCTGGAATCCAAGCCTCAAAACTCATCAAGCTTAACCTGCAGTACCTATAAATCTGGGTGACTCCCTGTCCCAAGGCCCTGGCTTCCCAGGAGGTGGTCAGTCTTCCTTACCACCTGTAAAGACTGGGCCCACTTTTACTAACTTGCAGGCCAATCTTCCTTGAGAAGATTTCATAGGCATCTACCCCTAAGAAAGCCCTACATAAGTCCACTTTATAGCCCTTAAATGTGACCATCAAACCTGATTAAATGAGAACAATTCCCAATCAAGACATTCCAGCCCAGACTTTGGCTCTACACCAATTTTTCCAATCATCTCCCAGTACAAAGGACATGTACTTATTGAATATATGTAAACTATGCTGTCAAACAGTAAAGAAGTTTAGTAAGCTTCACGTTTCCAGTAGAGATGAACAGAAAGGGCTTAGTGAGAATCAGACATCATTTGAAAGTGCCGTATGTGTTTACAATGGCAGGGTCTGCTAAGTTATTTGTTACAGATAGCCTAAGAATAAGAAGAACTTGCTTACATAACATTTAAAAAAAATCAATGTTCCACACAAACACCCATAATAAAAATGCCCTCATCAGTTCATTCAGTCCTATGTAATTAAGTCATGTTCTGCTAAATCTTGAGTTAGCACACTCAGGAAGCCGTCTGCTTCTTGACTAAAGAAAGCTTGAAAATCCTGACTCAGCCCACTGGCAAGCAACACCATCTGTACACAAGACTACTCTTAGAAGAGTCAATAGTTTGAAGTACCTGGAATATCAAGACAGCTTTGTTAAAGACACAAACTCCACTAACTCAGGGGAGAATCAGCCAACCAAAATCCATAGATGAAAGGTAACACAGGTGAGATTATTACTTTAATTTTCAAAAGATCTGGGGAGAGCTCAGAGTAAAGTGACTAACAAGGAATTGGGATTGTGTGCCGCAAACAAAACAAAGCCATTGCAAACCAAGCTTTTAGGCAAAATGTCTGAGGGTAATGAGTGAGTCTATTTTACACCTGACTTATAAATACGTGAATTTTTATAAAGGAAATCTTGTGTTATGACTTACAATAATCCTGAGACATTGTATAATGTCAAGTAATGAAATGCAGCAGCTCTGGAGTAGAGCTTAGACACCTGTATTTTTATAGAACTATGGGTAATTCTGATGTGCTTCTCCAATTTAGAATCACAGACCTAAAAAATGCCACATTCAAACTAAAGCAGATTATCAAAAAGACAAGAGAAAGCAAGCATTGGAGAAGTGGAGATAAGGGAACCCTTGTGCATGGTTGGTGGGAATACCAGTTGGCGTGACCACTATGGAAAACATGGAGATTCCTGAAAAAATTAATACTAGAAGGACCATATAAATCCCAGCAATTATACTTCTGGGTATGTATCCAAAGGATATGAGGTATCCAAAGGTATCCAAAGGAAATGAAATCATGATATCAGAGATCTTCACCCCTGTGTTCATTACAGTATTATTCACAGCAGCCAAGACATGGAAACAGATGTGTTCATCAATGGATGAATGAACACACAAATGTTCAGCTGTTAAAAAGAAAAAAATAAAGAAAAAGAAATAAAGGAAATCCTTCAGTTTGCAACTAAATGGAAAGACCTTGAGAGCATTACACTAAGTGAAATAAGCTAGAGAAAGACAAATAATGTATGATCCCATTTATATGTGGAATCTTAAAAACACCTGAACTCAGCATAGAATGGTGGTTGCCTAGGGGCTGAGGTAAGGAAAATAGGGAGACATCGGTAAAGGGTACAAACTTCCAGTTATAAGGTTCTATAGAACCTTTACTATAGAAGGACTATAGTTAATACATTATATACTTCAAAGTTGCTAGGATTGTAAATCTTAAATGTTCTCACTACAAAAAGTGATGTGAGGGATGTTTGTGTTAATTTCATTGTGGTAATTATATGTGTAATAAATATTGTGTAATATTGTGTAATAAAGTATTGTGTGGTAAATACTGTGTAATAAAATCACTGCATTGTATACCTAAATTCACAATGTATGTCTTTATAAAGCTGGGGGGAAGAAGCAAGTTCATTCCAAGTAAGCATTTAAAATAACTGAAGTTGACTGGCAACACTGTTTTTGCCTAATATTATCAGGTGAACTACCACTAGAATTCTGGTCAATAGGAACTCATGCACCATGAGGGCACTGGACAATCTCTAGGATTTCCCATGAAAATACACAATATCTGAAATATTTATATTAATACATGTTATGTATTCAAATGTAACCTAGGGAAATCTGGCATGTCTTCTGATTTGGTAAGTCATTATACAAACCTAATTATTTCTAGCATTACTTTATAGAAACAAATCATTGTAATTTTCTAGAGATCTTCTGGGAAATCTCAAATATAGCTTAGGTATAAAAGATATCCTGAAAGGTCTTTTTTTTATTTTAAGAATTTGACTTTTTGAAGGCAAAAAATAAAGAAAGAATTTGGGCATTTGATTAACATAGGACCTTATATAGATACCGGAAAGTACTTGTTTCCTATTTAATCAAAGTAACAATAAAGCATTTAAAAGTAAACATAAGGATTCCACAACTAGAAAGAACTTTAGTTCCTTCATGAGAGGGGAAGCTTTGTTTTTCCTTAGGCTTTTTTTTCCTTAAATAATCCCAGTGGAAGATTTCCACAACTATTTAAGGGTAATTTTTATAAGGAAAAAGGTAAAGAGACTCTCCTACAGACATAAAACACATGCTTGTCAAAGATATTTAGTTAACCAATGAAGGAATCAGAAAAGGTGTTCTAACCAGGTCAAAGGAGAATTCAAAGATCAAATATTTAAGTTCATGAGCTATGTTAAAATTTATTCACTTAAGAGGTAACAACACTGGCTTCTACTGAGGAGGGAGAGAAGGCAATTGAGCATACAGATGGTATATTTTCCTTGTCTGCAGATATTTGCATTACTATAAGTTTTCTACTACTTCACTCTCTAGAGTTACAGGATAGCTCAAAGGTAGTGAAAGATTCAAACTCCCCAGAATCAGCTAGCCTTGAAGAATGTGCTCTATATAACATACGCTGTTTCGCTAAAGACCCCTACTAATCTTTTGGTCCATTTGGAAATCTCTCCTAGTTTCTCCTTCACCCCACCACAGCAGCGGACCCCCTAGAACAGCATTCAATCAGCTGGCGGGGCCTGTTAATACTTCCCATCACTTGGTCCATGTAGACAGATACTTAACAAGACCGTCTCTGTCTTTGATAAGCTCTTAGTGCAATGGTAGAGACAAACCAATACACAGAACATAGATATGTGTAAGTACTTGTAGGATGTGCTGCTTAAACTGAACTTCAAGGAAAGAGAAAGCTCTCTAGGTTGATAAGGATTAGTAAAGGGATGGGCACTGTGGACAAAAAGAGAAGAGACAAGAAGCTCCAGATGAGTGGTGTGAGCCATACCTGGATACGAATTAGACAATGGTGAGTTCACAGAACTGCAAGTTCATTTAGGCTTTGGAGAAAAAAAAAAAATGTTTTTCACCATCCTTGACTTGGCACAGGAATAAACCCCTGGGTAGCAGTGGTACCCTCTCTCTTTCAGAGGATTTTAAGGAAAATACATAGCGAACATACAACAGGTGAAGGGTATGAGCAGGGTATTGTAAATAATTCTCATCCAATTCTAAAAAATGGCTTGAAGCCTTTCTCAATATTGCCTAGGAATTATTTATAATGCCTGATATAACATTCTGAGATAACATAAGCACCCAGTTGAGGGTTTGTTAAAATTTAATCCCCATTTAAAAGCTAAGCAGAGAACACCAAGACCAGAATAGGCAAAGGACTTCCGTCAGCAGCGTATTACTCAAATTAGACAAAACCCTCAAACTCAAAAATTAGGATTACCATTTCCCACATAGGTAAATGCTTAAATTGACAGACGTAGATCTTGTGATTGGTTTTGTCCTATACAACACAGGACTAGATTTTCAATCTTAGTGAGAAAGTTTATTGGTCTAAGTTCCACTTGTTGGCACACAGGTCACCAGTCTACTCTAACTCTAAAATTACACCGGGAAATATAACCAGAGCTGCAAGATGGCTTCAACTGTGAAAAATTCACCAAAATGGCAGCTACCATTTACCACGTACCAGGCACTTTAAAAACATTATACATTTAATCTTAACACAGCCCCAGCAGATATAAAAAGATCTTGCCCATTTTACAGATGAGTAAGAATCATGATTAACTTAACTTGCATGAATTTTTCATGTTAGAACATATGCAACGTAAGAGGAGCATAGATCCTCATCTACATGGTCAGTCCTGAAGCCCAGGGTCTTTAAAATGTACAAACTCCACAGAAAAAAGGGAGCACCCCAAGCACTTTTTTTGAAGATTTTATTTGACACAGAGAAAGACAGACAGCGAGAGAGGGAACACAAGCAAGGGGAATAGGAGAGGAAGAAGCAGTCTGCCCACTGAGCAGGGAACCCAATGCAGGGCTTGATCCCAGGACCCTAGGACCATAACCCGAGCAGAAGGCAGATGCTTAATGACTGAGCCACCCAGGTGCCCCTCTCCCAAGGACTTTTAAATAATGACATGTATTAATAATATCTGAATGTATTAAAGGGGCTTTGTTACCTGCCAAGTAAGATTCTGGACCATACCCAGACCTTTCCTTTCACACTTGTAGGGCCCTGGACAAGAACACAAATCAAAGTCCATAGGCCTTACGTCTAAATAAGAAAAAGAATAAATCAATCTAACAAACTATTAAATATGTTCTACACTTCTACCCAAATATATTTTAGAAGGCCTAGAAGGCCAGGTTCACAGTTTAGAAGATCTCCACTCAGAGCATGGCACCCCTCTCTCTCCTCTTATATCCGACTCTTTCAAGTCCTGGTTCTACCCCACACTGCCAGAGGCCTGGCACACACACTTTTGTGGTCACCCACCCACATGTTCAAACATTATTCACAATGACCAGCCCCCAACCCTCCCTAGCTGTCACTCAGCTATTTAGTTGTGTGGTCTGCCTCCAGAGTCTAGATTTAGGAAAAAGTTCTACATAGATCCTGAAGCAAGCTCTGATCCCTTGGGGAAGAAGACTCTGGGGACACATGCATGGTGTAGAACATACTATTTAAAGTACAATTTTTGAGGGCACCTGGTTGGCTCAATGGTTAAGGGTCCACCTTTGGCTCAAGTCATGATGCCAGGGTCCTAGGATTGAGCCCCACATTGGGCTCCCTTCTCATTCTCCCACTCTCCCCGGTCATGTTCCTTCTCTCACTGTATCTCTCTGTCAATAAATAAAATCTTTAAAAAATAAACAAACAAAAATAAAGTACAGTCTTTGAAACCCTGCTGGTTCTTGGACAATTACAGTCTGCACCAAGTCACTGTAGACTGAAAGCCAGCATTTAGAGTCTTTCACAGCAATCAGCATGGCTGTAACATCCCAGTATAGGATTTTGTATTTTACAGAAGTATTGGTCATTCATCAATAGGAAATTTCTTCAAAAGGCAGGGGTGGTAGTTCTTACCCATAGGTGGATAGAAAAGCTTGGTCTTTCTGTCCAGGAGACCATGGGCCCAGTGTACACACATCCCTTTGGCCTACAGCCTCACTTTCTAGAGGGAGGGCACAGCCTGGGGAAGGCTCCAGCAAAGGCCCTCTAAAAGCATAGGCTTCTAAAAAGGCATTGCTCTTACCCAAGTCTAAGGCAGCTCTAACACCACCACCTCTTCTGTTTGTTTTGTTTTGTTTTTTTTTTTTTAAGATTTATTTATTTATTTATTTGACAGAGAGAGAGAGAGAGAGAGATCACAAGTAGGCAGAGAGGCAGGTGGGGGGGTGGGGGGAAACAGGAGCAGAGAGCCAGATGTGGGGCTTGATCCCAGGACCCTGAGATCATGACCTGAGCTGAAGGCAGAGGCTTAACCCACTGAGCCATCCAGGCGCCCCTCTTTTTTTTTTTTTTTTTTTTTTAATCTTATTTTAACGATCTACATATCTTTGGGCCCTGGTGCTCTGAAGAAGCTGCTAGAATGGTGAAAGCAAGCTCTGCTGTGAAGTATGTGGGCTTTGGGGATTGCAGATGACAATAAGCAGATGCATAGCTAGTAAGTGCTAAGGAAAACTGCTAAGCCTCCAGAACTCCTGCTACCAGCCTTCTACTGATTAGCTCCAGCAGGAAAATCAGGTCAAAGCCAATAAAATTCAGCTCCTATTAATTCAGGACTACTTTGACAGTTCAATGGAAAGATTTTAGATCTCTTGTATTTTTTTCTTGCCCCAAACCTCAATTCCTGCTGAAGGCACATTCCCTAGCCTGTTTTTCTCTGCCTGTTGGTAAAGGGATTTTAAAGTCAAAAGGAATTGGAGGTCTGTTGCAAAGAAAATGAATTTTTTCGAGTAAAATAGATCTCAAAATACTATTTGCAATCATCTTGATATTATTGCCTAAAGGTTCTGGCCAAGAAGAAATTGTTTTTAAAATGACTTGGGATAAAGAATAAGATTTGCCATTCTTTTTCACTTCATAATTCTATTTGTTTAACCTTTAATATGTATCTTTCCTTCTCTGCCCACCCCTCTTCATTCCCCTCCCCATTGAACACACCCACACCAATAAACCAACAGCTGATGAGAGCCATAAGAGCTCCATTTTTAAACGTGATGAAGTATTAATTTAGCAAATTCTTATTTTTATACAGACCATAGAATAAAAGATGAAACCTTTAAAATTAATAAATGTCCCACTACAATTGTCTTGTTTTTATGAAAATGCCCAACTCAACTCTAGTACTGCTCCTGGACATTTTCTTTTCAAACTCAATATCTGATGGTTGGATTTTATGTTGGCAAGGAATAAAGAAGGTAAGACAGAAGCAGAAATCTGCTAGCATCTTTCTTAAAGAGGATTCCGCTCAATCTCTCCCACAGCACACACACATCTCCTGACAAATTGACCCTCTTTCCTTTGAGGCTGGGGTTTTGTTCCACAGCAAAGATCACTATCAACTTTACATGAAGGTTAAATTAAGGATTGTAAACCAACAAGAGCTTTCAATATCACACTTAAGATTACGTAAATAGCGGTCAGGAGCACCAATACCTTAGTGAGATGCTAAGTCCCTTAAGTACATACACGATTTTAACCCTGGAATAGTCAGTCAACAATAACCCTTTTTGCTCAAACAGTGACTTGATCTCTGGAGGCATAAAATGATTTCCGTCTATTTTCTTGAGACTTTCTTGGTATTAACTTATTTTAAAGCCGGCCCCTTTTCCTTCTCCTGGACAAGTAATTATAACCTTTATGGCCATAACAATCATTTAGGATAATTTTTGGATGCATATTCCCAGGCCATGCCCCCTAAAGATGGATTCAGTAGGCTTGAGACCTAGCCAGGAATTGTTTAACAAGTATCCTAGGTGATTCCAACATAGCAGTTTCACAGAACAGCCTTTGAGAAACTGTACTAGAATATTGAGTGTTTTAAGTACTGAATAGGTCAAATAGAGCTTCCTGGCAATTTAAGCCCACTTTATTTTGATGACCAAGATACTGCAGAAGGGGAAAAATTGAACCTTCACAGACAAATTCACAAACCAACATATACTGAATAATGTAACCAAAGCTGCCTGAGCAAATTCAAATCCATAGTCAAAGAATTTTATTAAAGTTGCCAAATTTTGTAAGTAAAGATGGTCATTTCAACCCTATTAACAGGTTCACCTACAGAAAATTTTGTAAGGGAAAGCATCTGCTATTCGATGTTTAATTAGCATCTAGACATTGCAAAGTTACATGTGAACTTCTAAGTTTCGATCCATAGGAAAGAGAATCCAAAAAGTTAGAGTCCTGTTGCCCTATCAGATATTAACCAGGTTTGCCTCTATGAGCAAATTTTTCCAATATTCTTTTATCTGATTACATATAAATTTCCACTTCTCAAATTCTCTCTTGAGCCCACCTCACCATCTGACTAGTTCCTTCATTAAGAAATGGGCTAAATCAAAATATTGACATGTATTCATTTGTAGGCGAGTCAGGTTTTTATTTCGGGACCTGTGCTTCCACAGCTTTAGAGATTCTACTGAGATGCCCAAATGCACTTACCTGCCAAAGCCAATTAAGTCCTGTTGGTCAAGAAATGCAATTTCTTGTGCTGCTTCAGCCCAGTCACATATTTTCTTGGTGCCCAGCGTGAATTTCAAGCAGCAGGAGACTCTAGCTGACTCTGTTTCTCTTTTTAGTTTCCTGCCTGTGTTTTTGTTTTGCTTCTGGTTCTTGGCTACATTTGGTTCCAACTAGTCTGTGCAGAGCCAATACATTATTTCCCATTGGTAACAGCAGTAGGGATCTGGTTTTACGGTTTGACAGTGTGGTGATCTCTATCAAGATGATAGACATCTGCTCTGTCAGGAGAGAAAATTTTGTCCCTTGACGTTCTCATGTCAATTAAGAAAATATTTTGCACAAATTAAATAAGAAAATAGCTCTTACAAGTTTCTGTTTATCTTGATTTGTGACTCAGGATAGGTGAAGTATGCATCCATGTGTCTACTCTTGAAAAAAAGCTTTAACCTCCCACTCTATATATTTGAAGTATTGCCCTACCTCAGAAGGGTATTAATAAATTAAATGACAAAAATTTGAGAAGCCTGTTTTGTGTTTATAGAGATTAATAACTTACATAAGTGAAACATTCCTAAGATTTCTCTAGAAAATAAACTGAACTTTAAATATGATAGCCTTTTAAGGCAAAACAAGTAAACTGCTTGCCCAGAAGCATGGTTATATAAAAATTCAAGTTCACATAATCAAGATGAACTACCGGATATGTAAGACTGGTTTGATAGTCTGGGTTAAGAAAACAGCAATGTATTTTTCTGTGATTATATCATAGTTCAGTATTATAAAAGAACACATTTTTAAGGGTTGGGTTTTGTTTTTATTAATTTCCAAAAACTTGTTACATTGGTTTATTGATCTAATAAGCTAATACTGTACTTATATTAAGATTATGAAAAATATAAGGCAGCCCTAGACTGGTCTCCTAACAGCTAATGAAGTAAACCCTGTCCACAACAGGCAAAGAGCCACTGCAGACAACTGGACTGAAGACAAATGTGGCTCAGCAACACCTAGGAGACCCCCTCCCCCAAAGTGCTTGGTTCTGGGAACAGGGGACACAACACGGCAGGGCACTACAGGACCTCTTCTTCATAAGACCACTACTTTCAAGATCAGGAGAGTTAGCTGACTCTGCAAAATAAGAAAACAGGACTGTGTCCCAAATGAAAGAACAGGACAAAAATCACAACAAAAAAGTTAAATGGGAGAGATAATACGCCTGATCCAGAAGTCCAAGTGATGATCATAAAGATACTCCCTGGATATGAGAAAAGAGTGGAGGATCTTGTGAGACCTTCAACAAAGATAGAAAGTCTAAGAACCAATTGCACATGAAAAACTCTGAAACTGAAATTTAAGATACACTAGCGGGCATCAATAGCAAAAGCAGAGGAACAGTTCAAGGAAGGAGAGCAGACCAGCAACCTGGAAGACAGAGTAATGGAAAGCAACCAAGCTGAAGAAGAGAGTAAAGAAGAAGGTTAAGGGAACTGAATGACACCATTGAATGTAACAACATTCACATTATAGGTTTCCCAGAAGTAGAAGAAAAGGGGGCAGAAAATTTATTTGAATAAATACCTGAAAACTTTCCTAATCTGGGGAAGGAAAATGACATCCAGGAGGCAAGAAATTCCCCAACAAAAATCAACGCAAGGATGTTCACACCAAAACACAGTAATTAAAATAGCAAATAGTGATAGAGTTTTGAAAACAGCAACAGTTACATGCAAGGGAAATCCCATAAGGCTTCGCTGATTTTTCAGCAAAAACTGAGTAGATCATGCCACTTCTTCTGGCAGCAAAATGTTGCACAGGGAAAATCTGCAGCCAAGAATGCTCTATCCAGAAAGGCTATCATTCAGAATAGGAGAGAGTTTTTCAGCCAAACAAAAGTTAAGAAATTCCCCACTAAATCAGCCTTACAAGGAAGGTTAAAGGAAATACTGTGAGTGGGAAGGAAAAAGCTACAATCAGGAGTAAGAAAGTTAGGAAAGAATTTCACAGGCACATACACATACTAGAAGAAGACAAGTCACTTATAAAACCAGGATGGAGGTTAAAGCATAAAAGCTGTAAAATCAGTTACAACTATAAATCAGTCAAGGAGCTCACAAAATAAAAGGATGTAAAGTATGACAGACAAAAACTATGGGTAGGGAGAGTAAAAAATTAAAAAAAAAAATCTTATGTTCTGTAGAGTTTCAGCTTAAAAATAATTTCCCAGATCCCTCATTAACTAAATCTTAGGTTGATTTTAGACAGTTTATTGGATAATCTCCAGATACCAGGATAATTTCTAAGCAAAACAAACACTGAAACCCATGCACAAACTTAATCTACCTAACTTTACTTCTTCAAGATCTTCCAGAGTGGTTATAATTTTGAATGCTACTAGATGTACTTGTTCTTGCTCCTGTAAAATTGTATAAAACTGGATATTATGGTTATTGGGACTGAGCTTTGCTAGTTTGCTAACTAGCGATGATCAATTACCTACCTCTTCGCAAAAATGGAACTTAATTTTGTAAAAGTTCTATGGGAAACTGAAATTATACAAGCAGCATGAACATCAGAGAAATAAATGTGTGCAAGGTAATGGGATGGGACTGTTCCTCCAGGAAAATGAGAAGAGGTGCTCCAGAATATGAAGCATGGGGAGAATAAAATTTGAGTTTGTATACCAAGTTGTACATGTTTTGAGGGAAGTGAATTTTATTTACCTTGGTTTATAATACCTGAATCTTAAGAAAAGGAATGAAATGTTAATTTTGACAAAATTTGCTTTGTTTTGATGGGGTTATTCTTGTCACCTTGGAAAAGAACTTGAGAACCCTTTGCTGCCAAATATTGTATAGATCCAAACAAGAACTTGGCCTTTCTCGCTATTAAAATGGCAAGTAATTTTGAAATATTTAGTCTTAATATGTAGTAAAATGGTTTTTTACCTCTGGATAGTCTGTCAAAATACGATTCTACTCACCAGAATAATTTTCTGTGCTTTGTGCTACTTTATCAAGTCTATTAAAAAAAAAAAGAAAACATCTGTTCGTTCATGAAAGTGCTAAGCTCAGATGGAGTTTGCACATGGACAGATGTTGAGACTGTTTGCATACAGGGGTCAATACCTATGGAGAGGGCAGGGCAGCAACAGAAGAGGGCACTAGCAGGAATTGGGGATGTAGGCCCCACAACGCTTCAACCAACCGGGGAGTTCTGGAACATGGCTCATCAGAACATTCAGTGTTAAGCCAGACTAGCTAGGCTTTCTACCTGGGATCACTGGATATGGACCACCCTGGGAAAGACTGTGCATGGACAAGGCAGCACAGATCTCAAGGTTGCACGCTGACACACGGGCAACAGCTTCTTCCCTGAACAGCAACCTAGACAGCTAACATCCTCATGTCCACCATGATTCTCTCCACTATTCCCTCTACTATGCTCATTGTGAAATACTATATGGTATTCAATAGGTAGCCAATTACTTCATCTCAGGAAACCAGGGAGCCTCTTTTAATGGTTTAATGGTTAATGGCTTAAGAAAGCTCTTGAAACTCTCTTTTGCCTTCAATGTCAGAAGCCCTACTTAGAAAAACACAAATTTCAAGGTATTTTTGTTGTCTTAAGTTAACTTAGATTTCCCATTCAGCCTCTGGATAACATATTTTTTTTGCCTTATCAAAAGAGGAATACTATAAAAGATACAGCATGTTTGGTATGCTCTATTTCTCAGCTCAGCACAGTTGTAAGAACACCAAGTTGTTAAATGAAAGGATAAGTGTATAGATTAAATATTCATAAAGTTTTTTAACATTATACCTTTTATAGTGTTTCCCAAAGTGTGGTCCCCAGGCCAGAAGCATCAGCATTACCTGGGACCTTGCTGGAAATGCAAATTCTAGAGCCCCAACTCAGACCTATCAAATGAGAAATTCTTGGGGGTGAAGTCCAACAGTCTGATGAAGTTTGAAAACTATTGCCTTACAGAACTCACTGAAAGATCATCAAGCCCATACAAATTCCTATTTTCAGAAGAAACACAGAAGACTTATATATTTCATTGCAAAAAAGAATTTCATACTACATTTTTAGGTTACTGGTGGCTCAGTGGGTTGAGCCTCTGCCCCACAAAAAAAAAAAAACAAAAACAAAAACAAAACCCAAACTTTACAAATGTAAAATGAGTACATGTCAAAGATTGTATTCACCTCATTAATAAGGAAGCTGATAACTTAGGCTGCTTCAAAGGAGAATTTGAAAAATAGACTTCTTGAGACAAGCAATCCAAGGAATGCTGAAATTTGTGTGAATAGATTTAAAAAAGAGCTAATGGCTTACAAGGCAAGAACTTCTACTCAACAGAAATCTATACATTATCAAGTAATTTCAAAATATCCATACTCTGACTAAATATTAAATAACAAAGTCATGTATAGGTGTGTTCTCCTAGATATTTACAGAATCCTTAAACAATGACACTGAAAGGACCTCATCCTCAAGATTTTTACTTCCAGATTACTGGAATAATACTGTAATACTTGGGATCAGGTAGGTTTTGGAACTCAGAAATCAGATTTTAGGAAGTGCAGAAGTGTATATTTTATATGTATTTTTATATTCTAGAAATAGGTAACTCCCAACAGCACATGGGACAGTACCCTATAAGCAAACATCTTAATGTTTCTTTGGTGAAACATATTTGTACTCCATGGGATGAAAGATTATAAAGGTTAAATAAAATTATATAAAGATTATAAAAAGATTATTTCAGGTTTGGTTTTACCAGTGAATCAGCTCAGGACAGGTCAGGATACTACCAAATGAATTAGGACAGATTTGTCAGTTTTCAGCACTTGTTGGATTTTGGTAGGCAATTAAGGGATTGCCTACAATTTCTATTACCATCTCTAAACTACATTTATCCAGTTATAGGGAACTCATGTCAAAGGTAATAATAAAAAGAGGAAGTGTGAAACCTTAGAAGCCATTTATAATTTAATATCCTAGAATGCAATCCAATAGGAATCATTTCTTTGAATAATAGTCAGAAAACGTAAAATTCTCAAAATGGCTAGCGCTCCATGATCCACGCTTAAAAAGACTTCATAACCAAGAACCTCAGTAATCAAACAGCAAACAAAAGTGAAAACATGAGAGGTATAAATCAAACTTTCTGGAGTTTAAAACCAGGAACTTTTCCTATGGCAAATATATAAACCTGGTGTGGTGCATTAACAATGAATTTTGGAATACTGAAAAATAAAAAAAAAAAAATAAAAGTAAAAAAAAAATAAAACAAGTATTTTTTCAGTCTTTAAGTGAACTGCTTCAAAGCAACACAAGGAGGGGCACCTGGGTGGCTCAGTGGGTTAAAGCCTCTGCCTTTCGCTCAGGTCATGATTCCAGGGTCCTGGGATCGAGCCCCGCATCGGGATCTCTGCTTGGCAGGGAGCCTGCTTCCTCCTCTCTCTCTCTATGCCTGCCTCTCTCCCTACTTGTGATCTCTGTCAAATAAATAAATAAAATCTTAAAAAAAAAAAAGAAACATAAGGAAACTAAATGCCAATTTACTACTAGCAAGATGAAAAGGCTTTGTCAAGGTGTAAGAAATGCACTCTTCAATGAACTATGATCTCTACACTGGGGATTAAAAGTTAGAGACTAAGTTAAAATATGGATAAGTCTAAAAAGATAGTTATATAACACAAGAGGAAGTTTTACTACAAAGAACTCATTTCACTACAAAGTTCTATTGTATCTTGTATCTCAAAATTTTCATGATTTATGTATTAGTTTGAATATCAAAGACTTTGATTTAAATTTCAAAATAGTAGTTAAAGTTCCTTAATTTTCTTCCTAGCAAACAGAGTGGTGAGCGGGTGGGTGGGTGTGTTTTAAGGAGAGGAAAAAGAGAGGAAGCCAGAGATTAGAGATTTCTGGCTTTTAATTTATTTATTTAGTACTTTTCTTGAACTTGTTTATGCTTTTATTTATTTTTTTAATTATTTTTATTAACATATAATGTATTATTGGTCCCAGGGGTGCAAGTCCGTGAATCATCAGGCTTACACATTTCACAGCACTCACCATAACACATACCTTCCCCAACGTCTATAACCCAACCACCCTCTCCATACCCTACCTCTCCCCAGCACTCCTCAGTTTGTTTTGTGATATTAAGAGTCTCTTATGGTTTGTCTCCCTCCTGATCCCATCTTGCTTCATTTTTTCCTTCCCTACCGCCAAGCCCCCCCACTCTGCCTCTCAAATGCCTCATATTAGAGAGATCATAATTATCTTTCGCTGATTGACTTATTTTGCTCAGCATAACACCCTCTAGTTCCATCCATGACGTTGCAAATGGCAAGATTTTATTTCTTTTGATGGCTGCATAGTATTCCATTGTATATATATATACCACCTCTTCTTTATCCATTCATCTGTTGATGGACATCTAGGTTCTTTCCATAGTTAAGCTATTGTGGACATTGCTGCTATAAACATTTGAGTTCATGTGCCTCTTTGGATCCCTACATTTGTTTCTTTAGGCTAAATACCCAGTAGTGTGATTGCTGGGTTGTAGGATAGCTCTATTTTCAACTTTTTGAGGAACCTCAATGGTGTTTTCCAGAGTGGCTGCACCAGCTTGCATTTCCACCAACAGTGTAGGGGGGTTCCCCTTTCACCGCATCCTCTCCAACATCTGTCATTTCCTGACTTGTTAATTTTAGCCATTCTGACTGGTGTGAGGTGATATCTCATTGTGGTTTTGATTTGTATTTACCTGATGCCCAGTGATGTGGAGCACTTTTTCATGTGTCTGTTGGCCATCTGGATGTCTTCTTTGCAGAAATGTCTGTTCATGTCCTCTGCCCATTTCTTGATTGGATTTTTGTTCTTTGGGTGTTCAATTTGATAAGTTCTTTTATACATTTTGGATACTAGCCCATTATCTGATATGTCATTTGTGAATATCTTCTCCTATTCTGTTAATTGTCTTTTGGTTTCGTTGACTTTTTCCGTTGCTGTGCAAAAGCTTTTGATCTTGATGAAGTCCCAATAGTCCATTTTTGCCCTTGCTTCCCTTGCCTTTGGCTATGTTTCTAGGAAGAAGTTGCTGTGGCTGAGGTCGAAAAGGTTGCTGCCTGTGTTCTCAAGGATTTTGATGGATTCCTGTCTCACGCTGAGGTCATTCATCCATTTTAAATCTATTTTTGTGTGTGATGTAAGGAAATGGTCCAGTTTCATTCTTCTGCATGTGGCTGTCCAATTTTCCCAACACCATTTTTTGAAGAGGCTGTCTTTTTTCCATTGGACATTCTTTCCTGCTTTGTCGAAGACTAGTTGACCATAGAATTGAGGGTCTATTTCTGGGGTCTCTGTTCTTTTCCATTGATCCGTGTGTCTGTTTTTATGCCAGTACCATACTGTCTTGATGATAAAGCTTTGTAATAGAGATTGAAGTCTGGAATTGTGATGCCACCAACTTTGGCTTTCTTTTTCAACATTCCTCTGGCTATCAAGGTCTTTTCTGGTTCCATATAAACTTTAGGATTATTTGTTCCATTCCTTTGAAAAAAATTGGTGGTATTTTGATAGGGATTGCATTAAATGTATAGATCGCTTTAGGTAGCATAGACATTTTCACAATATTTGTTCTTCCAATCCATGAGCATGGAATATTTTTCCATTTCTTCGTGTCTTCCTCAATTTCTTTCATGAGTACTTGATAGTTTTCTGAGTACAGATTCTTTACCTCTTTGGTTAGGTTTATTCCTAGGTATCTTATGGTTTGGGGATCAATTGTAAATGGGATCGACTCTTTAATTTCTCTTTCTTCTGTCTTGCTGTTGGTGTATAGAAATGTAACTGATTTCTGTGCATTGATTTTATATCCTGACACTTTACTGAATTCCTGTATGAGTTCTAGTAGTTTTGGAGTGGAGTGTTTTGGGTTTTCCACACAAAGTGTCATATCACCTGCAAAGAGTGAGAATTTGACTTTTTCTTTGCCGATTCAGATGCCTTTTATTTCTTTTTGTTGTCTGAGGCTAGGACTTCTAGCACTATGTTGAATAGCAGTGGTGATAGTGGACATCCCTGCCATGTTCCTGAACTTAGGGGAAAAGTTCTCAGTTTTTCCCCATTGAGAATGATATTTGCTGTGGGTTTTTCATAGATGGCTTTGATGATATTGAGGTTTGTACCTTCCATCCCTACATTTTGATCAAGAAATGATGCTGTTACTTTGTCAAATGCTTTTTCAGCATCTATTGAGTGTATCATATGGTTCTTATTCTTTCTTATTATTCTTATTCTTTTTTATTAATGTATTGTATCACATTAATTAATTTGCAGATGTTGAACCAATCTTGAAGCCCTGGAATAAATCCCACTTCTTCGTGGTGAATAATCTTTTTTGTTTGTTTGTTTGTTTTTAAATTTATTTATTTATTTTTATTTGCTTATTTACAGCATAACAGTGTTCATTGTTTTGGCATCACACCCAGTGCTCCATGCAGTACGTGCCCTCCCTATTACCCACCACCTGGTTCCTCAACCTCCCACCCCACCCCGCCACCCCTTCATAACCCTCTGGTTGTTTTTCAGAGTCCATAGTCTCTCATGGTTCATCTCCCCTTCCAGTTTCCCTCAACTCCCTCTCCTCTCCATCTCCCCATGTCCTCCATGTTATTTGTTATGCTCCACAAATAAGTGAGACCATATGATACTTGACTCTCTCTGCTTGACTTATTTCGCTCAGCATAATTTCTTCCAGTCCCGTCCATGTTGCTACAAAAGTTGGGTATTCATCCTTTCTGATGGAGGCATAATACTCCATTGTGTATATGGACCACATCTTCCTTATCCATTCGTCTGTTGAAGGGTATCTTGGTTCTTTCCACAGTTTGGCGACCGTGGCCATTGCTGCAATAAGCATTGGGGTACAGATGGCCCTTCTTTTCACTACATCTGTAGTGTTTGGGGTAAATACCCAGCAGTGCAATTGCAGGGTCATAGGGAAGCTCTATTTTTAATTTCTTCAGGAATCTCCACACTGTTCTCCAAAGTGGCTGCACTAACTTGCATTCCCACCAACAGTGTAAGAGGGTTCCCCTTTCTCCACATCCTCTCCAGCACCCGTTGTTTCCTGTCTTGCTAATTTTGGCCATTCTAACTGGTGTTAGGTGGTATCTCAATGTGGTTTTAATTTGAATCTCCCTGATGGCTAGTGATGATGAACATTTTTTCATGTGTCTGATAGCCATTTGTATGTCTTCATTGGAGAAGTGTCTGTTCATATCTTCTGCCCATTTTTTGATATGATTATCTGTTTTGTGTGTGTTGAGTTTGAGAAGTTCTTTGTAGATCCTGGATATCAACCTTTTGTCTGTACTGTCATTTACAAATATCTTCTCCCATTCCGTGGGTTGCCTCTTTGTTTTGTTGACTGTTTCCTTTGCTGTGCAGAAGCTTTTGATCTTGATGAAGTCCCAAAAGTTCATTTTTGCTTTTGTTTCCTTGGCCTTTGGAGACATATCTTGAAAGAAGTTGCTGTGGCTGATATCGAAGAAGTTACTGCCTATGTTCTCCTCTAGGATTCTGATAGATTCCTGTCTCACATTGAGGTCTTTTTTTTTTTTTAAATAAAGCTCTTTATTCTTTTTTTTTTAAAGATTTTTATGTATTTATTTGACAGAGAGAGATCACAAGCAGGCAGAGAGAGAGGGGAAGCAGGCTCCCCGCCAAGCAGAGAGCCCGATGTGGGACTTGATCCCAGGACCCTGAGATCATGACCTGATCTGAAGGCAGCAGCTTAAACCACTAAGCCACTCAGTCTTTTATCCATTTCAAGTTTATCTTTGTGAACGGTGTAAGAGAATGGTTGAGTTTCATTCTTCTACATATCGCTGTCCAGTTTTCCCAGCACCATTTATTGAAGAGACTGTCTTTTTTCCATTGAATATTTCTTCCTGTTTTGTCGAAGATTATTTGACCATAGAGTTGAGGGTCCATATCTGGGCTCTCCACTCTGTTCCACTGGTCTATGTGTCTGTTTTTATGCCAGTACCACGCTGTCTTGGTGATCACAGCTTTGTAGTAAAGCTTGAAATCGGGTAACGTGATGCCGCCAGTTTTGTTTTTGTTTTTCAACATTTCCTTAGCAATTCGGGGTCTCTTCTGACTCCATACAAATTTTAGGATTATTTGCTCCAGCTCTTTGAAAAATATCGGTGGAATTTTGATCGGAATGGCATTAAAAGTATAGATTGCTCTAGGCAGTATAGACATTTTAACAATGTTTATTCTTCCAATCCAAGAGCATGGAACAGTCTTCCATCTTTTTGTGTCTTCTTCAGTTTCTTTCATGAGTGTTCTGTAGTTCCTCGAGTACAGGTCCTTTACTTCTTTGGTTAGGTTTATGCCCAGGTATCTTATGGTTCTTGGTGCTATAGTAAATGGAATCGATTCTCTAATTTCCCTTTCTGTATTTTCATTGTTAGTGTATAAGAAAGCCACTGATTTCTGTACATTGACTTTGTATCCTGCCACGTTACTGAATTGCTCAAAGACCCTACCAAAAAAGGAGAATTTCAGACCAATATCACTGATGAATATGGATGCAAAGATTCTCAACAAGATCCTAGCAAACAGGATCCAGCAGCACATTAAAAAGATTATCCACCATGACCAGGTGGGATTCATCCCTGGGTTGCAAGTTTGGTTCAACATTCTCAAATCAATCAGTGTGATAGAACACATCAATAAGAGAAGAGAGAAGAACCACATGGTCCTCTCAATTGATGCAGAAAAAGCATTTGACAAAATCCAGCATCCGTTCCTGATGAAAACGCTTCAAAGTATAGGGATAGAGGGAACATTCCTGAACTTCATAAAATCTATCTATGAAAGACCCACAGCAAATATCATCCTCAATGGGAAAAAGCTTGGAGCCTTCTCGTTGAGATCATGAACACGACAAGGATGTCCACTCTCACCACTCTTGTTCAACATAGTATTAGAAGTTCTAGCAACGGCAATCAGACAACAAAGAGAAATAAAATGTATCCAAATTGGCAAGGAAGAAGTCAAACTCTCTCTCTTCGCAGATGACATGATTCTTTATATGGAAAACCCCAAAGACTCCACCCCCAAACTACTAGAACTCATACAGCAATTCAGTAACGTGGCAGGATACAAAGTCAATGTACAGAAATCAGTGAATAATCCTTTTAATGTACTGCTGGATCCTGTTGGTTAGTATTTTGGTAAGAATTTTTGTATCCATGTTCATCAAGGATATTGGTCTGTAATTCTCCTTTTTGGTGAGGTCTCTGTCTGGTTTTGGGATCAAGGTCATGCTGGCCTCATAAATGAGATTGGAAGTTTTCCTTCCATTGTTATTTTTTGGATGGTTTCAGGAGAATAGGTATTAATTCTTTAAATGTTTGGTAGAATTCCCCTGGGAAGCCGTCTGGCCCTGAGCTCTTGTTTGTTGGGAGATTTTTGATGACTGCTTCAATCTCCTTACTGGTTATGAGTCTGTTCAGGTTTTCTATTTCTTCCTGGTTCAGTTTTGGTAGTTATATTATATGTCTCTAGGAATGCATCCATTTATTCCAGATTGTCAAACTTGCTGGCGTACAGTTGCTCATAATATGTTCTTATAATTGTTTGTATTTCTTTGGTGTTGGTTATGATCTCTCCTCTTTCATTCATGATTGTATTTATTTGGGTCCTTTCTCTTTTCTTTTTGATAAGCCTGGCCAGGGATTTATCAATCTTATTAATTCTTTCAAAGAACAATCTCCTAGTTTTATTGATTTGTTCAACTGTTCTTTTGGTTTCTATTTCATTGATTTCTGCTCTGATTTTTATGATTTCTCTTCTTCTGCTGGGTTTAGGCTTTGTTTGCTGTTCTTTCTGCAGCTCCTTTAGGGTTAGGTTGTATATTTGAGACCTTTCTTGTTTCTTGAGAAAGGTTTGTATCACTATATACTTTCCTCTCAGGACTGCCTTTGCTGTGTCCCAAGATTTTGAACAGTTGGGTTTTCATTTTCATTTGTTTCCATGAATTTTTTCAATTCTTTAATTTCCTGGTTGACCCACTCATTCTTTAGTAGGATGCTCTTTAGCCTCCATGTATTTGAGTTCTTTCCAGCTTTCCTCTTGTGAGTGATTTCTAGCTTCAGAGCACTGTGGTCTGAAAATATGCAGGGAATGATCCCAATCTTTTGGTACTGGTTGAGACCTGATTTGTGACCCAGGATATGATCTATTCTGGAGAATGCTCCATGTGCATTGGAGAAGAATGTGTACTCTGTCGCTTTGGGATGGAATGTTCTGAATATATCTGTGATGTCCCTCTGGTCCACTGTGCCATTCAAAACCTTTATTTCCTTGATGATCTTTTGCTTGGATGATCTGTCCATTCAGTGAGGGGGGTTGTTAAAGTTCCCTACTATTATTGTGTTATTGTCAATGTGTTTCTTTGAGTCGGTTATCAATTGGTTTATATAATTGGCTGCTCCCATGTTGGGGGCATAGATATTAAAAATTGTTAGATATTGTTGGACATACCCTTTAAGTATGACACAATGTCCTTCCTCATTTCTTACTATAGTTTTTGGCTTAAAATTTAATTTATCTGGTATAAGGATTGCTACCCAGGCTTTTTTTTTTTTTTTAGTTCATTAGCATGGTCAATTGTTTTCCACCCCCTTCAGTTTAAATCTGGAGGTGTCTTTGGGTATAAAATGAGTCTCTTGTAGACAGCATATCGATGGGTTTTGTTTTTTTTAATCCATTCTGATACCCTGTGTCTTTTGATTGGGGCATTTAGCCCATTTACATTCAGGATAACTACTGAAAGATATGAATTTAGTGCCATTATATTGCCTAGATGACTGGTACTGTTTATTGTCTCTGTTCCTTTCTGGTCTACTACTTTTAAGTTCTCTCTTTGCTTAGAGGACCCCTTTCAATATTTCCTGTAGGGCTGTTTGGTGTTTGCAAATTCTTTTAACTTTTGCTTGTTCTGGAAGCTTTTTATCTCTCCTTCTATTTTTTAATGACAGCCTAGCTGGATATAGTATTCTTGGCTGCGTATTTTTCTCATTTAGTGCTCTGTATGTATCATGATAGTCCTTTCTGGCCTGCCAGGTCTCTGTGGATAAGTCTGCTGCCAATCTAATATTTCTACCATTGTATGTTACAGACTTCTTGTCCTGGGCTGCTTTCAGGATTTTCTCTTTGTCACTAAGACTTGTAAGTTTTACTATTAGATGACAGGGTATGGACCCATTTTTATTGATTTTGATGCTTAGTCCCTTTGTCATATTAGGGAAATTCTCTACTATAATTTGCTCCCGTAACCTTCTGCCCCCCCCCCTTTTTCTTCTTCTTCTGGGATCCCAATTAATCTAATATTGTTTCATCTTATGGTATCACTTATCTCTTGAATTCTCCCCCCCATAGTCCAGTAGTTTTTTGTCTCTCTTTTTCTCAGCCTCTTTATTCTGTGTCATTTGGTCTTCCATATCACTAATTCTCTCTTCTGCTTCATTTATCCTAGCAGTAAGAACCTCCATTTCTGATTGTACCTCATTAATAGCTTTTTAGGTTTCAATGTGGTTAGATTTTAGTTCTTTTATTTCTCCAGAAAGGGATTCTTTAATACCTTCCATGCCTTTTTTGAGCCCAGCTAGCACCCTGATAATCATCATTCTGAACTTTAGCTCTGACATATTGCCAGTGTCCGTATTGATCAGTACTGCCTCTTGTTCTTTTTTTTGTGGTGAGTTTTTCCACCTTGTCATTTTATCCACATATGAATATATGAGTGAGAGAATAAAATACTAAAAGGGTGGCAAAGACCCCAGAAAAATATACACTAACCTAATCAGAAAAGATCCAAAGTGGAGGGGGGGGAGAAAAGGGGAAAATAAAATTTTTTTTAAATTTTATATATATATATATATAATTTTAAAAAAAATATAAATATATATATATATTTTATATATATATATATATATATATATATATATATATATATATAAATAGAGAGAGAGAGAGAGTGTGTGTGTGTGTAGACTGGTGAATAGAATAGAGCCAACCACCTGATTTTAGGTGTATTCTGGTTTTCTTAGAAGAAACTATCTCCCTGTATTTTAAAGAAAGATCAACTTATATATATACAAAATGAGGGTAAACACAATGAAGAGATGGAATATGACTGTAAAGATGAAAATTTTTAAAAGATTCTAAAAAAGGAATTGATAAGTTGGTTGAAAAAGAAAAAAAAAGAGGAGAGAATGTGATCAAACTGGAGACTAGAACAAAGTCATGTGCTAGATTTAGGGTATATTTTGATCTAATAGAAGATATTGTATCCCAAAATCTTAAAGAAAAATAACCTATATGTATACAAAAAATATATTTAAATACAATGAAGGGATAAAATATGACTGTAACAATGAAAATTTTAAAAGATTTTTAAAAAAGGTATTGTTAAGATAAAATAGTTAAAAAACGTTAAAAGAGGGAAGAGGAAAAGGTAAAAAAAAAAAAAGAATAAGAAAAAAATTGTTTTAAATTCACTTTGCAAGACTGAAGGGTCATGGGAAAGAGTCTATGAATTCTATGCATTGCTTTCCCCTATCTGAAGTTCCCAGTTCTCCTTTATCGGTGATCTTGATCTTGGTTGGATATTCTTGCTGAGCCTCTGGGGGAGGGGCCTGTTGCAATCATTCTTAAATGTCTTTGCCTGAGGCAGAATTTCACCGCCTGGCTAAGTAATCTGCTCTGGTTCGCTCTTGGGAGCTTTTGTTCCCTGAACGCTTTCCGTAGAGCTCTGGAGGACCAGAGTGAAAATGGTAGCCTCCAAATCTCCAGCTCAGAGGAGCTGAGAGCTTGGGGCCCCACTCTTCAGTGCACCCTCAGAGAAAAGCAGTCAATCTCCCTGGTCTCCCACTGCACTCCAAGTTCACCCAGCCGTGACTGAGCATTTCTCTCTCTTATGCATGGCCCCATTGAGTCTCCAAACCCAGCAGATCCTGCTGCACACTCCTGCACCACTCTTCCAGCAATTTCTGTTTTTTTAAAAAGATATTTATGATTATCTTAGTTCTTCCCTTCTCATTCCATAAATTTACCAGAAAATAGGAGAGGGGGGCTCTGGACCAACTGGAGAGCTGGGATCAAACATAACAGACACTCTTCTGCCACCATCCTAGGGATTTGTGAAAAAGACCTTGTGTATCTTGTATCTGTAGATCATCTACCCATCCTTCATCCAAACATATATTCTAACAAATACATTCCCACTATAGGATTTTCACACTGAACCACCCACACTCCAAAGTATTACTAGAACTCCTAAAACAGGATTTAATTTGGAAATGCAAAGGGAACAGAAAAGGCCTTTGCTGATTCAAAGTTTTCCCTAAATGCCATCACTCTCAAAACTCATCCTATTAAAAATAGGACAGCCTGGATCATTTTTAACACAGAAATATTTGTTGAATGCTTAATGAACAATTTATTTGAAAAGCTTATACACTGATCCTTTCAATGTGGTGAGAAAATTTTAGAAGCTATTAATAATCCTTTATATCTGGTTATTTAGGAACTAGCTGTTCTTTTTGTTACAGTTCACCTTTCCTCTAAAACAGATTTGTGGTTTTAATTTACATTCTGTATTTAATACATGCACATACTAAGTATATTTAAAATACATTATTCTTCATCTTTGAGAATTTATCCAGGATACGCTCCCTGCTATACTCTACCATCTTCAATTTTCCAATACACTGTTCATGTATTAGTTTTGATAGTCCCTCTACGGGTTTTCCATCAAGACTTCGTATGTAGCTACTTTGCTCATGTATGTTAGTTACCCCAGATAAACTATAAGTGAAATCCCCAAGTGGCCAATAGGTAAACAACATACTAGGAAAGAAGGGAAAAGGGAATGTTTGACAAAATATTAAGGAATCTGATTTTGCACAGTGATGGAGGTGGTCAAGGCCTATCAGGCAGGAACTTCTCTCCAAATGCTCAAGAATAAGATGAACTCCACAGACCTTCCCATTACTTGTACATAGCACATACAAAAAAGACCAGACAGACTACAGCATGACATCTTTTTCCCATAGAAATACAATCTGAGGGAGTACACATCACAGGAGAATCCAAGCCCTTCAGCTCAATTACACATGCTCACACACACACACAAATCTATGTATCATCAGAAAAGATATTACTGGAACTAAAAAAACTGAAAGTATGAATTGCAGAATCGTCAGAGTGATGAGTCAGAGAAACCCACACAATTGGCATAGTCTGATGCCAAAAAACCAGTTTCCATGCAATCGTCATGGGTGGAAAACAGATTCCTGAAAATGTTAACAAGCTGGAACCAGGACAACAAACCAGGAGAATCCACGCAGGTACTGGATTGCAAGTGGCTAATTAATTCAGTTGAAGACAGGTAGAAGTTCGTAATAGAATCATGCTACATAGTTTCTCATTACTAGGTCTCCAAGACAAGTGGCAGGTATAAATGTGACCCATAGGTACTGAAATTACCCCATCCCCCAGCTACCCCAACCCAGCCTCAACACCACCCCTCCTTTGATATGATCTCTTTGTTAGATGGGGTGGGGGTGCAGAACAAAGACAAAAGCAATAAACAAAAACAGTGCTGCACAGGTACTCAAATTTCACTCCTGCTCTTCCACTGCTCTCAATTTCAACTAATGCTCTACCACAGGCTTGACTGCCTGCCTTCCCATAGGAATGCTCAGTTACCAGGCACAGATGTCCCTGCCCAAATTCTTCAGCAAAACTGACTGTGGTCCACAGCCAAGTGGTTATTTTACCTCCCATATAATCAGAGCTATTGCCCACACCCCCATAGTAACTGTTCATTGCCTGACCGGTCAGATGGTTCTCTGCTTGGTTTTCCTGTGGATGTAGTAGGTTACTTGTTAGAAAAATGCCATCTCTCCACCCTTCCTTCATGATGTTCTCATTACAACGTAGAACCTATTTCTAGGTTTTTCTTTTTTGTCCCTTGAATCTGGGCTGGACTTACAATTTGCTTTGGCAAACAGAATGTGGGGGAGGTGGTGTGTGCCTCTTAGACCTCTACAACCACCAACAGAAAAAGCCCAGCCAGCCTGCTCCGGAGTGCCAGACCACATGAACCAGCCACTACTTTCAGCCCAGGTAACAGCCAACTCCCAGAGGCAGAGATGCCTAACTGGCCTGCAGTTCCCCACAGATACAGGAGACAGCCACCCAGCTGGGGCCAGCCCCAAGTGCTGACCCACAGAGTATAGGTCACACACCTGGCTGTTTTCTGAAGCCATTAAATTTGGGGGTGGTTCGTTACATGGTAATTAAGAGACCAGGCTATTAATAAGTTGCCCACATAGCAGGTAGCTCTAGATTAGATAACTCTATATAGCAGACATGATTGAGCCTTCTAGGATAGATCCTCTGTATTAGAATATTAAAAGTGTTCTATTATAACACTGTATTTTACTAGGCTATAATATTGAATTTTTTATAGATTCTTTTTCAGAGTACACGGATATTCCGGGGGAAGCCACATCAGTGGTGGGGATAAAATGGCAAGGACGACATTACATTACACCTTGATGCACACCATATCCAAACACACAGTTCCCTCTAGCAGCCAAGGCTTGTTGCTCAGTCCATTCCACCTTGCTAAACTTTATCCTCTCTCACAACTTTTCTCCAAGTTATTCCCATCTCGCTTTCACTAAGGCTCCAATTCTCTGACACATAGCTTTATATACTTTTATCACTTAAGGGGCCTACAGATGTAAGCACCTAAACTGGCTATCAATAGCAAGAAAATTTTTCTCATATACAAAGAAATTCTAATGTGGAGTTCCAGGTTTGCTTAGCTCAGCAGCTCCAAAATATCACCAGGAATTTCATTCCACACAACTGTTTAAGACATCAGCTTTGTCCTCAGAATGGCTCTCTCCTGCGTACCAAATTGTTGCCATAAATATAAACCTCAGATCTAGACATGGCAACAGCTCTTCCTAAGTGGATCTTTTATAAGAGCCAGAAAGGGTTTCCCAGTAGTCCATCCAGAGAACTCCTCTCAGATCCTATCAGCTAGAATTGAGTCACGTGCCTTTTTCTAGACTAGTCATTGGCAACCAGTACGGTATAGTCATGATTAGCTTCAATGAGCATTAGCCCCATTAGCAATGTTCACTAAAACACTCAACCTCTATGTAGGAATGATCTCAGATCATTTTTATGGTGTTCAGAAGCTCTATGCAGTTTGGCATATTTGGCCTAAAAGCCTGCTTTCTACTCATTTGAGGACTTTAGGATAATTTTTTTCCCATCTCTGCATCTACACAGCCAATATTCCCTATTATGTGTGGTTTTAGAGAAGCACTACTTTGTGATTGGGGTCAGATTCCCACAATTTCTCTCCCAGGTCCACTCTTCCAACTCAAATTCAGCTCAAATTCTGTCCCTGGACCATCAACATCACCTACATCACCTAGGATTTTTAAATGTTTTTCCTTATGGCCCCTTCCCAGATCAGTGAATCAGAAAATCTGAGGGTAAGACCCAGGCGTGTTTGATTTAATGTCTTTCAAGTCATTCAGAAGCTCCCTAAAGGTGAGAAACACTGCATTACATACTAGCAATGTGGCTTTGTGTAAGACATTCTCAGCCTCAGACTGTCCATCTTTAAAATAGAGTAGTACGATCTCTTAAAGTGTTACTGCAAAAAATTAAGAAACTATACATAAAGTAGTTAGTAAAGTGTCTGACGTGGACATATTAAGTATGGTGCCAACACATGAACAGAATAGATGTTAGCATATTTTCGCATAAAGCTATGTATTAAGATCTGTATATGACCATAAAGGTATATAAATACATTAAATGGATTAAACTATAGATTTTTAAATATATACATCTGTTATTTTGATTTGTTTTCTAGCTTTTTAATTTTATTCTTAATATAGCACATAGGTCAAAAACAGAAAACCCTTATAAAATAGCAGCTCCCTACCACTTAAGGTATGTTTAGTTAACTTATTTTCATGTTATTAAACACATGGACTTTATTTCTTAATTTCAGACATTTCTATCATGAGGAGGAGGATTTCATTTTCTTTTAGTATCTCCAGTTCCTTTTTCTTCTTAGTCTTGTCTCCATATTTAGCAAATATTCTTTATACTATCACTCTAAGTGTAATTATTTTTCAAAAATTACCATGACAATATTTGTTCTATACTTTCCTTTGGAAGCTATAATTGCTCAATATTCCAACAGCTCAACAGATCCAACAGCTTAGGGAAGTGCTTCTCAATAATACTTCCTACACAAATACATCAAGTAAACTATGTTTCATTTTTCCCAAGAAAACACTCTCCTGGAATTTGAATCGGTTGCTGAGATTCCCCCACCAAATCCTTACTGTGTTTTGGAGGGACCCTCTCCTGACCCTCAGCTCATCATCTTCACTTTGTGCCATCCATGCTGATGGTTTGTGTCTTCCAGCAGCTTCCTGAGAAGGGGGACAGCAGAGGTAAAAGTTTAGAGTTCTTGCGGGTTTAAAAGTTTTTCACACTTGAGAGTCCACTTGATCGTGACTAAAATCCCAGGTTAAAAATCATTTTTCATGGGGCACCTGCATGGCTCAGTTGGTTGAGCAGCTGCTTTCAGCTCAGATCATGATCTCAGGGTCCTGGGATCGAGTCCCATGTTGGGCTCCCTGTATCAGCAGAGAGCCTGCTTCTCCCTCTCCCTGCCACACTGCTTACTTGTGCTCTATCTCTGTCAAATAAGAAAGATCTTGAGAAAAAAAAAAACAACAACAACAAAAACTCTATCTTTAAAAAAAAATAAAAGTCCTTTTTCATCAGAATTAGAAGGGATTGCTCTAGTACTTCCTACCTTCTAGGGTCCAACTCCATGTTTTTTCCCCAATTCACTAAATTTGCCTTCTTTAGTTTCTGTAAGTTTTCATCTTTAGTATGTTACTACTGAACAGCAGGTTTTCATAGGAATCTTTTGTTCACCATAGCAAGCACTCTGAGGGACCTTCACTCTTGGGAAGTTTTCTATCATTTGAGAATTTTCTCTTCTCTGGTTCTTGTTCTCTTTATGAACTATTAGATAGTAGATGCTCTGGTTGACACCTAAATTGTCTCATTTCCATTCCATTATGCACTTTTTTTTTGTACTATTTCAGTATTTTTCTCTCCTTTTTTAAAATTATCAGATCATAAATTTGTCTTTCATGTTTTCATTTGTTTGTTTGTTAAGAATGTTCTCTGCACTGCCTCTACTTCCAATTTTCTGTGTGTGTTGGGTTGGTTTCATGTTGGAGGCTTTCTTCAAATAGTTCATGGTCCTTTGATATCCTTATAGAATTTAGAATGGGGCATTAATATAATGCTGTTTTGGTGATTTTTGATCAATTTTGGAGATTTTGGATTTTACTTGTAAGACCATCAGAATGAGAATTGGAGAATTCTTTGCAGACCCTCCAAGTGTCAGTTTCCTATGGTGTTTCTTAAATGGGGGAAAAATAAAACTTCCAGTTCTCTGCCCAGGTGTATAGGTTCCAAAAACCAGATGAAAATCTAAAATTAATGTAAACTTATGTGTTAGCTCTATTTCAATTAAGATGCATTCCCAAAAAAAATTAGATGAAGGGAGCTGGAAAAGCTGCCATTCAGTATGCAAATTTATACTTAATCTCCAACCCTTCCTTCAAGACAAGAAAATTGCCCATTGCCCAAAAAAGTGACCAATATTCTGTACTGATCCACATCACATCAAGCTACTTTATAATTTGGACAAATCTTTGGTTTCCCTAATGCATCTAATAGCACCTGTTATGTACTGAATGGTGTTCTTCCAAAATTCGTATGTTGAAGTCCTAACCCCCAGTACCTCAGAACTGCACAATATTTAGAGGTAGGGCTTTTAAAGAGTTAAGGTAAGAGGAGGCCTTTGGGGTGAACCTGAATATAATCTGTTTTTAACAAAGGAGATTAGCACAAAGGAGAAACATCAGGGATTCTTCTGCACAGAGGAAAAGCTACCTGAGGACACAGGGAGGAAGCGGCCATCTGCAAGCCAAAGGGAAAAGCCTCAGGAGCATGCAACCCTGCCAATGCCTGGATCTTGGACTTCCAGCCTCTAAAGCTGTGAGGAAAAAAAAATTAAATTCACCCAGTATTTGGTTATGGCAGCCCTGACAAACTATTACTGTACCCACCTGCGCATAAGTTATTAATCACAATTCATTACTGAATAACTGATTTGACTAACTGGTGCCCTGCCCATATGCTTTCATCTACTATGATGAAATCATCTAGAAAGTGCTCCCATACATACGAGGAGCTTCCCTCATTCCTGTAGGCCAAGAGAGTACAGAGGGCAAGCCACAGTTCATGCTCCTGGGGCCACGTTCAACCAACAGGGGACCACCGTGGGGGTCTGGCTTCCTTACCCCTAAAAGGGAACAATTCCAACCTGTGTCTCTCAGATTGCTAGCTGAGCTGGGCACCTTTTGCCCACTACATTCCCACTGCTGGATCTTAAAGCTGAAGGATTACACAGGGAGAAATCCAAAGGAAAAAATGCAAAGCAATTATTTCAAAATATATTATCCTTTATCCCTACTACATTAATAAAAATTTGATCTGCTGCTGCTCCTGCCTTTTCTTACAGGTGTCAGCTGTAAAGGGCTGCTCTCAAATCTGACTCAAGTTACACAGAAGGTTTGCATAAGGTTGAAAAGTAAAATATTAAAGTTTCTATTATGTTATTAGATTTAGAAATTTAAATTTTATCAGCACAAGACATTTTGTTATACCAGTGACTCATGTCTGTTGAGGTGGTTGTGGAATGCCATTTCTCTAATAATTCAAAACATGAAGTCTCAGTGGCATTTCACAGTGTTTTCCCATCTAGGATCAACACGGATTTTTTGTTCAACTACAGCTTACAGAGAAGACACTACTATCAGGAAGGTTTGGCAACAAGAGGAACATAAGTTCAAAGAAAATAAATAATATCATGATGGGGCTTTTAATTCCCCTTAGGCTGAATCTATAATCTCCTTCAATCTAGAATTTCTGACCCCTGGTAATTCACTGTTCCCATACCTGGTGGGTTAGTTTTTTAGTTGCCTCCAAAGCAGATTGGATTCAAGTAGCTATTTGGGATACTTCTAGCTTCCCAGTAGAATAAAAAGGATAATCCAAATCTTCCAAAGATGGGATATTTCCAAATGAGACCACATTTAATTTAAAGAGAGTTTTAAACCAGAAGAGACCAATATGTCTCCAAGAGATAAGACATCACACAGGTCTATCCACTAGTAGAAAAAATTAGGACCGAGAACAAAGTTTACACATCATTAACTGTGGTCTGAAAACAGCAGAAGTCTAAAGTGATGAAGGCAGGAAAAGAATTTGAGCAATCTAAGGACGTGCTTGGTGCTCTGTTTTCCATGCTGAACGCCCCATGCCTACAACAGTGCCTGAGACATAGGAGACAACAGGGAATAGTTACAGGAGGAAGGATTCGATAAAATAGGGATGGTTTCAGGGTTCCCAACAGCCTCATTTCATTAGGATGTTAAAAATTAAAAACAAGATCTTTCTGAAACTCTGACAGATGTGACAAGAACAAATTGGCAATATATTTAATAGAAGCAGTCCTCATAAAAAAGGTCATGGTAATGGGAATGCATAGAATATTTCTGAATAGAAAAGAATGGCGGAGTGGGGGGGGACCCACCACTCTGAAATGTGAAAAATAATGTGGAAATACCAAGTATTACTGGAGAACTACCTTGTTTTATTAATATTTGGAAGGTAAGTCTTTTAGTCCACAGCAGCCCCACTAACATTAACATTAACAGGTTTTTATTACCTACTAGTTAGTAGCATTAAGTAGGCTTGTATACAAAGGAGATAGAAGCCATACATTTGGATAATTAAGACAAGAAAATTCTGGAATCTGAATATTTAAAAGGACTGGAGTCTTAGAACCTTAGTGACCCAATCCTGGAGTCTGAATGCCCAGGTTTGGAACCCAGCTCCACAATGTATTACTGAATAACCTGGTGCAAGTGCCTTAACATTTCTGTGGGTCTGTTTCCTCCTCTGTAGAATGGGAATAATAGCCCCTCACCATCAGGTTATCATTAGGATAAGGATTCTTATAAAACATGCAGTAAATTTCTGACATTTGGAGTATGAGACAGGTTTCTGCCATTCAACACAGGGACCTTCCCTAGTTAAGATCTGACTCAGTAACAGCTGATAATTTAGCATTTACTTCAGGGCTTATCACTGTGCAAAGTCCTTTGCGTGTATTAACCAGTTCTAATAAGTATTACATATCAAAATGCCTAAAATGCCATTATTTTCTTTGACAGCCATATGTTGACTAAAGAACACAAGCAATATCATTAGTTTTTAGTTTATTTTTTTTAATAGGAGTTGCTATTTTCAGGTTTCTCAACACTATTTTTGAAATGGTTACTGTTCTTTAACATATGTGCAGGCAAATATATTTAGCTGTGATTAATTTCAAATTCTTAGTCCTGAGCCATCACTGTAGCTAGCTTGAGTCTATTTTCCATCAGAAGTCTGTCTTCCAAAATATTAAATACCATTTGCAACTCTGAGTTGAATACTGAAAGCAAAATTGAAACGCAATGAATGGCCCCACCTTGGTTGAACAGTCATTTTGTCCTTTATGCAGTAAAACTTAAACTGTTCCTGCCCCTCTTCCCCCCGGGGACTTACTTAAAAACAAGCCCAGGAAACCAGTCCCAGGTAACAAAGCCCAAATACAAGGGTGGGTCAGGCCAGGTGGAGACATCCAATCAGTGGGGGCGCGTACTGTCTTCCTAGCTACCAAGGAGTGTGGGTCCCACCTTTTGGGCACCAATTCTGACCAAAGTGATAGGCTAGTTCAAATGTCTACTATAGGGTAAATTGTAATTCAATTGGTCACTTATGTGTGACCTAGCATGACTGTGCAGCTCTCTCTGTGTGTTAAAATCTCATTGGCCCCCTGTGTGTGGCCAGGCTCAACCACATGTTCTTTGCTCTATAAAAGTTAGTCTGGGGGGCAGGGAGGGGTGGCCCTCTCTGTAAGGGGTGGCCCCGATGGGTCTGTTTGACGGTCGGTTTGATTCTTGATGTTTGGCCCGAAATAAAGCTTTGCTTGACCTTTGCTTTGTATCAGTCTCGCTCCTTTGACCATGGACCCTTTTATTGGGGGACCCAACATTAACACTTGCCTCAACAGGCTGGGGCCAAAACTACCTGAAACCTATAAGCAAAAATGCATCCATTTAAGTCACAAGGCCGTACCAGAGACATAAAAGTGTGACTGGCTTTTACTTGAGTCCTTTAGAAGGATCCGCGTGTGACCCACGCTCAAGCCACAATGCCCAGCATCCAGGGCAGACGTGGACCCTGCACTTCGCCTAGCATCGGAGGGGCGGTTCCTACACCTGCCGCCTGCAAGACCCTCGTGCGGAAATCCTGCTCCGCGTCTGACCTGATGACACAGGCAGCTCTGAGGCCCACGCTGGGTTGCGTCCCTGAGGTCAGCATTCACCTTCCTCGTGGTGGTGAAAATGGAAATTCGTGTCTCGTGCCCACCCGGGAGTCTGCGCTTTCTTCCCCCACGCCGGGGAGCTTGGAGGAAGGGAAGGGCAGCAAGCAGGCCTAGGCTTTCCCCTCGCCTTATCAAACGGCCGGTCTCCAGGTTCTGGCTCAGAAGACCGCCGTGGGCTCAACAAGCCAGGCCTATGCGACAGGGGAGGGCCTGGGGCCCCGCCTGTGGCCTGCTGATGCGCTGGGCTCAGGGGTGGGTATTGTCATCAGGGTGGGAAGGCGATTGTTCGGCGTGGGGAGCCTTGAGATGCGCGGCTACAGATGGCCGAGAACCTCCCTCGAACACCTCTGGACCTCCACAGCCCTCCTTCTCCGGAGAGGGCCTCCTGCCCCTTCTTCTGCTCCTCTTTCTCTTTCTTTCGCTCACCCCCAGACACCAGACTGGAGGAACCTGCGGGGTCTCAGCAGTTTCTTTTGAGAGTGAATGGGGGCGAGGGTTCTACGGAGTCCTTTCTGCTTAGCATATACCCTTATGAACCCCTCTCCCAAACTCAATTCCACGCTGGCGCAAAGCTAAAACAGGTTGGTCTCATAAATTCAGGCAACAATTCGATTTCACAGAGGGAGGGAGAGAGAGAGAGCAAGATATCAGTCCAGCTGGTTGTGTCCCATATATGTGCAAAAGGAGAATCATTTTCTATATGACTTCTTTTCTTACAACTGTTAGTTTTGGCACTGTGCACAAAGAACTCCAGAAACACCTCAAAAAAATTTTTTTTCACCAAAACATAACAACTGAAAATATCACCCAAACGTATTTCCTCAGAGGCCAGTTTGAACAGCCCAGGCCACATTTTCAATATGTATCAGTGGATTAAATAACAGCCATAGACATGCTATTCTTTATTCACATTCTCAAAGAACACTATATATGTATGTTTTTCAAGAAATATCTGAGAAATAAAATGAAATGGTACATTATTTTTTTCCCAAAGAGAAATTATTTGGTAAACAGCATTATCTTGAAAGCAACTAGTTCTTTTTAATGCTTATCATGCTTTCCTTGTATTCAGTTTAAATGTCACACATCCCCATCTATAGGTGGACTATTGTCAGTGACCTTTATATTATGTTGAAAAAGCACCAGGAATTTCTCTTTTTTCCCCTGTATTTTCAAAGAAATGGGGAAAAAAAAAAATCCTTCAAGCCCACTCTTTCACTGCCAAAAATGTGTCCAAAAAAAAAAAAAAAAGAGTTCCCTGTTGTATGACATCACGCTTGTAATCAATACACATTGATGACAACTTCAGCAGAATTCCGGGGATCCCTTTAGCTACTATCCAAATGCCAGAGAGGGGGTAAGGGGCTCCTCTTAGTAGGTTTTGTGTGTGCGTCTGCCTCTGAACAAGATGGTAAGCTTAACCTAGGCTCCCATGGATTCATAAATAATGCAGAAGTAGTTATGCCAAGACATAAACTTCGGTCCTAAAGTGCTTTTTAAAAAATGTGTGCGTGTATATTTATTTTATATTTATATCAAGAGTTTACCCTGCATTGTAAACTAACAATAGAAAATATTAGACAATTAAACGCTAATGATTCAAGATGGGTGCTTATGTTTTGGATTACTTGCTTAATAGGTTTAGCATTTAAATGGTCAGTTTTGAACTTAACAAACAGCCATTAAGATGCATCAGGGAAGTTTGGGGGTGGGAGGCAGTTAGCAGCTATTGTTTTCATCTGGGCTGGCTATGGACTCACCAAAAGGACAGAAATGGGATTTACATTAGTGAAGGCTATTTTTGTTAGCAGGAGAGTCGAAAGCTTTTCTTCAAAATAAATAAAAGGAATGGTTTTGAAAGTCTGGCATGTGGGAAAAACTAAATCTTCCATCCAGTCTCCACCAGCCTAGAGATTTGCATTGTCATTCCCTCTTTGCCCTCCAAGGCTTCCATGCAAATGTTTTAGTTCCCAAGCATTTGCCTTGCACGTTGCTCACGGCATCTCAGGCCCCTTTCAAAGGATCCCTTGGATACTGAGCCAACTGTCTCTGAGATTCATTATTCTGGACTTTCTGGGGTTAATACCCAAATCCTCTCCCGTGGCGGTACAAGTCAGAGGAGGAATGGAGGGGAAAAATTACACGAAAATTCCTAAATGCATTGTCTGTTGAAAAGAGGGCAATAATTAAGAGATAATGTGAAAGGGGAGAGAACATTCTAACAGGATAATGGTCTCCTGCTGCTAAAAGAATGCCAAGGCAAAGCCAGCACCATTTATGGAAAATAAATGTCATGGCGAGGGAGGTTAAGACATTTACTTTCAAATCAGAAGAGCCTGTCCCTTGACAGAGTCTTGTTATTTCAAATTATCAAAGCTGATGGAATTGTTTTATCCAATAGGTGATCATGCAGCAAAGGGCTGCTCACTAAGTCATTAGGAGCCTGCAGAATTAGAAGCCCTCTGATAGATGATAGATAGAGAGATAGATAGATAGATAGATAGATAGATAGATAGATAGATAGATGATAGAAAAAACACTGGTTGTCTTGAGCTGGTTAAGAGAGGTGCAAGTACAGCATAATTTTTAACAAGGTCTTCACCAGGCTGTGCTCAGAGTGATTCCAACTGCTTAACATCAGCATGCATTCTATAAAAGCTTTCTAAGAGCAATGCCCTTTCCTTTGCTAAATGAGAGTAAAATTGCTCCAGAGGTGCAGACTGAAGGATAAAGGATCTGGGTAAAGGTAGGGAGGAGGCGGTCTTTATAGTGGAAATATTTTTAGGGGAAGCAGGGGCCTTTCAGTACCCTCAACTCACACTCATAAGACTAATTCCACCACTGTCTTTCACAGAATGAATTCCAAAGGAATTGCAAGATTGTTTCAAATGACTGCAGATGAAACTCAGACTGCCACATGGTTAAGTGTTTTTGGCTATGAATGGAATGGCACATAGATGTATTGCTCAAAAAAACAAAAACAAAAACAAAAAACAAACAAAACCCCATTAATACAGATAGATTTTTTCATATAAATGATGCACAAGTTCTATTCAGTCGTATAGAAGAATCATAGCCAATATCATTTGCTGTGCACTTGTGTGATATTCTACGATTCGATTCACCATAAACAACATTGAAAAGTTATATAAAGCCTACATAGTTAAAGATATAAAGCTATGTAAAGCTATAAAGTTATATAAAACATTTGGTGAAAGTCTATTATATACAGAATTTACGTTGGATATCTCTGGCTATGTAAATATGAACAAGGTACCCCCAAGGTATTTGTAACCCAGGGAAAGGAGAAGAAAAACTGTATCCATTTTCATCAAAAAAAAAAAAAAAAAAAAAAAGGAATTGTGCCAATCCAAAAGAAAGAAATACTAAGAAAACCCAGGAGGGATCAATCAATTCTAGTTAATAAAATTGTGGACAGCTTCATGGAGAGGCATGTGGCTGCCAGGGGGGTGACCAAATCAGGACCCCAACACGTTCAAAACCCCAGGTGGCTCCCCATGCCACTCCAGGTAAAAGCAAAAGTCCTTCCTGTAACCTAGGAGGGAATACATTGATATACTGCCATTCATTTCTTTTTTTTTTTTTTTAAGATTTTATTTATTTATTTGACAGAAAGAAATCACAACAAGGCAGAGAGGCAGGCAGAGAGAGAGAGAGGGAAGCAGGCTCCCTGCTGAGCAGAGAGCCCGATGCAGGACTCGATCCCAGGACCCTGAGATCATGACCTGAGCCAAAGGCAGCGGCTTAACCCACTGAGCCACCCAGGCGCCCCTACCCTTAATTTCTTATTCACTCAAGATATGCTGGCTTCCCTGCTGTTGCCTCAGGGCCTTTACACCTGTTGTCCCCTCTACTATGTCTATTACATATTTTACTTATTTTCTGCCCTTTCAGTTAGAATGTAACCACTATAAGGACAGAAATGTTTTTATGCTTTCTTCAGTTAGAAGGGCCATAGTAGGTATTCTTAATCGAATTCTTACATAGACAGTTTCATTGCTTTTCACATTTTGTGGGAGGATTTTATTGTAGGAACTCTAATTCTATACCTGGTGGTGTATGCTGTTCCTATAAAATGTCTCCTTGGAACATGATAGAATGTCTTTAAGCAATATGATTTCTCTGAACTATTCCATCAGACTAAAATAGAAACTGTCTTATAATGTAAACAAATCATAGAATTTTTCCATCTGAAAAATAAAGGTATTCAACTAATGATAATCATAATTTAAATAATATCAACCATTTAATCAGCACATACTATGTGTAAGGCAATGAAGCAATTACTTATGGAGTTTTTAATTTTTGCTAGCTACTGGAAAGATATAATGAATAAGAAATACAAGTTATGTTGTTTGGCTCTTAAATACCTCCAAAATCTGGTCCACTTTTGTATTCAATTACCAAATATCTCTTGAGGACCTAGTATGTGTCAGGTATGATGTAATGTATCTTCCCTTTCCTACAGTATTTTCTTCCACTTTGCAAAATGAGCCTTTCAAAAATTAGCCTTCTCATGTCCTTTTAAGTTTCGAGGATGTATTCATTCCCACAGCTGTTGGCGCTATTTCTCCTGGCAATTCCTTTTCTCTTTACTTGTTCTTTGCCCCTCCTAAGGGGTCTCCCAGTTTCACACAGTCTGGTCTCCCTTCTTTAGCCACCTTCATCCTGAGTTCACCTTAGTCCTTACACATTCTCCTGCATGGTATCTTACCACTCTTCCTCTGAACTTGAGTTCACATCAGAATCACCTGGAAAGACTTTTTTTAAGTAACAAAGTATGCCAGGAAGTGACCCAAGACTCATTAATTTAGATCTAAAGTTAAAAACAAATACCCTTATTCAAATAATAAGCCTAAATTTAATAGGGATGTTGGTATCATTTACTGTACATTACAATATTGAGTATAACAGGAGGGGATCATTCAACAAAGTGGCAATTTTCATCTTAAATATTTCTTGTCACCAATTTAGACAAAACCCTGGGAATATTAGCTAAAACTATGTCAAATGTCTGTTAAAGGTCTTCATTCCCTGCTTGTACTACAAGATAATGAATTATGTGATACGTGACTACCAACTCACTCATTTCATTCATAGTTCTGTTATTTTTGGATGGCAAAAGTTTTTAAATTAAGTTAAAGGCATATAATAAATAGGGACTTTCAGCTGTAACTTGCTACCTTTCCTCCAGTGTGGCAATTTTTTTCATAAAAATGATCAGCGTTTGGGGAACTTATGTCTTTTAAGCCTAAAATTGTATAGCTGTCCTAAGGATTTCTGGATGAATAGATGACTTTTCTGTTAAAAATGTTTTTCTTTGTGTCCTCTTCAATTTCTTTCGTAAGTGTTCTATAGTTTTATCAAACTCAACATCCAAAAAGGAAATAACCCAGTGAAGAAATGGGCAGAAGACATGAATAGACACTTTTCAAAAAAAAAAAAAAAAAAAAAACTCTTAGATGGCTAACAGACACATAAAAAGATGCTTAACATCACATCATCCAGGAGATACAAACCAAAACCGTGATGAGATATAGCTCACACCTGTCAGGATGGCTAAAATTAACAACACAAGAAGCGTTGTGTTGGTGAGGATGCAGAGAAAGGGGAACCCTCTTAGTAAGAATGCAAACTGGTGCAGCCATTCTGGAGAACAGTATGGAAGTTCTTCAAAATGTTAAAAATAGGACCACCCTACGATCTAGCAATTGCACTACTAGGTATTTACCCAAAGGATGCAAAAATACAGATTTGAAGGGGTACATGCATCCTGATGTTTATAGCAGCATTATCCACAATAGCCAAACTGTGGAGAGAGCCCAAATGTCCATCGAATGATGAATGAATAAAGAAAATGTGGTATATATAGCCACAATGGAATATTACTCTGCTATCAAAAACAATGAAATCTTGCCATTTGCAATGAAATGGATGGAGCTAGAGTATATTACTCTAAATGAAACAAGTCAGAGAAAGACAAATGCCATATGATTTCACTCATATGCAGAATTTAAGAAAGAAAAACAAATATCTGGGAAGGGAGTAAAGAAAAAAAGAAGAGAAGGAAACAAGCCATAAGAGCCTCTTAAAGATAGAGAATAAACTGAGGGTTGATGGAGGGAAATGGATGGGGAATGGTCTAGATGGGAGAGGTATTATTAAGGAGGGCACTTGTTATGATGAGCCCTGGGTTTAGTATGTAATTGTTGAATCATTGAATTCTACTCCAATATTACACTGCGTGTTAACTACCTAAAGTTTAAATTTCAAAAAATAATTTAAAAAAAAGTTGGGAGCGCCTGAGTGGCTCAGTGGGTTAAAGCCTCTGCCTTCGGCTCAGGTCATGATCCCAGGGTCCTGGGATCAAGCCCCACATCAGGCTCCCTGCTCTGCTTCCTCCTCTCTCTCTGCCTGTTTCTCTGCCTACTTGTGATCTCTGTCTGTCAAATAAATAAATAAAATCTTTAAAAAAATTAAAATTAAAATTAAAAAAAAATTTTAAGTTGGGAGAGAAAAAAGAAAAATAAATCTATTCTTTTTATAGACCTAAAAATTGTTTTTAGAACAATTGGGAGGTGTAGGTTTTATTAAAGTAACCATTACCTTTTAAAAAATAAGTATTTTTCTTTGCACAGAGGAAATTCTAGACTCCCAAGTCCAGCTATATTCTTATAAACTGTCATGTAATGGACTGATTGGGAAGGAAAAGGAAAAGTCAGGGAGGTTGGCAGTTTAAGGGATGACATTACGCCCAGAACATGGTGTAGGAAATCCTGGATTCTAATTAAAACCCTATCTTCTAACCGAACTTCCTTCATGATCCTATCGTGAAGATTCAAAGAACTTATGAGAGTGTACCTGAACTTAAAAGTTACTCAGAATGGTTTATTCTCTCATTTTCTGTCTACCCTCTCTCCATTTAACCCACAACTTTTCCCCTTAAATTTCCTGCTTATGAACCACGATTGTTACCCAGAAAAGTTTTTACATATAAGAGACCCTTTGTATTTAGAATATAGTAGGCATTCAGAAATACTACAAAATGATACATTAGTAAAATTGATTTTGATTTAAAAAAAAAACTTACTGATTTACTGTGCAGTAGAATGAAACAAAATGTATTCGTACTTCTTGATCCATCTACTGCACAGAAGGGGGTGTAACTGAAGTGTTCTAATACATAATTTTTGTGCCATGGTTTATTCACGCTCCAGGGGCAGATCGTGAATCCCCCCGATAAGCTTCCCTGAAAGATGATATTCACTCTACCATCTCCAAAACAAAAACAATGGAAAATTTAGATCTAAGGTGACATTCCCACTTGGCTATCTATCTTACGGTGTCTTCTATGCATTGATTCTTTTAGCAACAGAAAAATCACAAACCATTTATCTTAGGAAGTCGAACACATGCTCAACTTATTCCTGACACGTAGAAACATGAGGAGATCTGACATTAAAACCTGAAATTTCTCCTATTAAGAAAGAATCCATGAAAATTATACTGTATATGTGCCTACAAGGATGTCTGAAAGTTCTATTCAAATCTCTTACAGGAAATGAAAGGATTGTGTACCCACTCTTAGAAAAAAATGGCCTCTGAATCTACATAGCTTTCTTCCTTCTCTGTTAGGTTTTAAATTGTTAACCCAACAAGTCCAGTCACTCTCAAATACTTATAACACGGTCTCGCCACACTGCCTCACGTTTCTGACACCAGCATCATTCCTTAGGGACCTTTAGAAAACTTGATCATTTTAACTTGTTTTAGGCATTGTTAAGTTCTTGGGTGTTATGGTCTGTGAAGCAAGGAATTTGCTAGAATTCTTTTGTTCTATTAAGTCACTATCACTAACTCTCATAAGAGAAAGCATGGTTCTGCAGGAACAAAGTCCGAAAGTCATATAATTCTATCTGGGGGAAGAACAAAGAAAGGGGAAATTAGGTTGTCTGTGAAAGGCCCTTTCGGGATGGGTCACACACAGCAGAGTAGAGACAGCCCCACAATGCTGAAGCAGAAAATAGACTCTTCCAATTTTGCCTTCAAATTCTGCTCACCTCACAAACAGTAGTTGGGCACCAATTATATGCTGTGAGCTTCTACTGCCTTTGCATTTTGTTTAAAATACTTCAGCTGCCATGAAGGCAAATGTTGACCTGAAAGAGGTTTTCATATATACTGCCTTCACGTTGGAAAAACCATCATGCAGATAGTCACTGATACTCAAGAGGTTTGAAGATCTTTTTTATTTCTTAAGCAATATTCTGCCTGCGGCAAATTGATAAGATGTCATCTCATTACACGAAATTAATTTGTACCTAGAAAGACCTCCCAGTCCTTGTGCCTGTTATCTTTATGGCTGCCCCTCCCGATACCAGCCACTCGATGGGACCCTAGAGACATCTCAGACCCACTATCCTGGAGCCTATACTTGGTCTCTCGTGGACCACATCTAAGCCCGTGTCAAGTTCAGACTTTCCTTCCCTCAATTTTTTTTTTTCCGCTCATCACTTAACCAGCATTTCTGCAGCGCTTCCAGTGTGCCTAGAACTGTTCCAGAACACCAGGATATGGCAGTGAACACAACAGACCAAAGTCTTTGCTTAACACTCTAACTGGGGGAAAAGACGAATAAGTGCAATGTGGTAGTTGGCAATGATGAAGAGGACATGTTGCACAGGGGTTGGGGCAAAGGAGATTCAGATTAGGGGAATGAGGCATGATGTGAGCTTCTCAGCTCCTTGTGGCAACGGCTCTAAACAGGGATAGGGGACATAATGAGGTGATTATGTTTTCAAAGCAAATGCTGTTGTAAGACTGGAAGGGAGACATGTAATCCAAGCAGTGTGGTACTACTTTACTCTTGCATGCAATGACACAGAGACAAAGGAGGGGACAGGCAAGTGGCCTTCATTTCTGGTGTCTGGGGACTAGAGGGCTCCTTCCTGGCTCCTTTGTTCATTGACAGACTCTTCCCTAACTTCCCCAGTGAATTCTTATCCAGATCATTGTCATCTAGAGATGTTAAAATAGAAAATTTCTTTTTTAAAATCCCTGAAGAAATTACTAAAAATACACCTGCGACACTTTCACACAAAGTTAAGAAAGCACAAATGCTAAAATTCTGATGGCTTGTGTCCTCCCAAGGAAATTAAATAATATCCATAACTAAATTTACTCTTTTTTTTTCATTCATTTCCAAGTGGGAAAGAAGAGAAAGTACCAATTATTTCTGTTCCTGGCATACTCTGATTAAACTGTGTGCTTCTAACTAGAACATACCTACTCAAATTAAGGGGAAAATGTGTTTCGTTTTCAAAACATAACCGACACCACAAAATTATAACTAAGTCCCAGGGAGCAGTGGCAGGAAAGGAACGGACTGGGTACATCAACGAAGGAAAAGTGTCCTTAATAATGTGATTACTGGCCGCCACACGTCTCAGCTAGGGACTTTTCCACATGAAAGCCTCTGTGGACCCTGGGGAGGCAGCATTTGGAGGGAGCTTGGCCTTGGACATTGACTAACTGATTTTCTGGCTGTAAGTTAGAACAAGCATGTGTTCTGAGGAGAGGAATGACTGTGGCTGAGCACAGAGGACAAACTGAGTGGAGTGTCCAAGAGTAGCCTTTTTTTCCCTTCTTTTTTAAAGATTTTAATTATTTTACAGAGAGAAAAAGCAAAAGCAAGGGGAGGAGTAGAGGGAGAGGGAGAAGCAGGGTCCCCGATGAGTAAGGAGCCCAATGTGGGCCTCAGTCCCAGGACCTCAGGATCATGACCTGAGCTGAAGGCAGACACTTAACCAACTGAGCCACCCAGGCGCCCCACGAACAGCTTTTTCTAAGTGTGCATATAGCAGGCTGTCTAGATCGAGCTTTGTTGCATATCTTTGTACAGGTTGCAAGTTGTATGTGGGAGCTAACATGGAAGCCTCCTTTTTCTTTCTTTCTTTCTTTTTTTTTTTTAAAGTGCTTTTCTTTAGCTTGACACTTAGAGTAGGAGATGCCAAGATTTCTTTTTTTTTTTTTTTTTGGTAAAGATTATTTATTTATTTATTTATTTGACAGAGAGAGATCACAAGCAGACAGAGAGGCAGGCAGAGAGAGAGTGAGAGGGAAGCAGGCTCCCTGCGGAGCAGAGAGCCCGATGCGGGACTTGATCCCAGGACCCTGAGATCATGACCTGAGCCGAAGGCAGCAGCCTAAACCACTGAGCCACCCAGGCGCCCCGAAGCCTCCTTTTTCTATTCACCAAGCCTCTCACTGCAGTGAAAGGTCACATCCTTCATGCACTGGGGAAGACACTTCTGCATCGACACTGTATAGGCTCTTGGAGGATGTGTATGAATGTGAGGGGGGTGTGTGTGGTGGGGGGAGGGTCCATTTTTCAGTCTCTGCCATATATTCAAACTCTTCCTTTCTATTGGCTATTTCCTCTTAGCCAGGAAGCATTCCGTAAAATATACACACATTTAAAATGTAACCCTTTTCTTATTAATTCCTCAAGCTACTGCTCTGTCTTTAATTCTTCTTCCTTTACTGGCTGCAACATGTAACCATTCTTTACAGCCCCTTCCCCCAGTCTGCTTCCCGCCACTCTGCTCACACACACCGCTCTTCAGCTGCCTCCAAATCCAGCACCCCATCAATCTTAGTCTCTTTCTGCAACATCACACTGCTGCTCAGCACCCCTCCTCCTACATCTGCCCTCCTTGGCCCTGTTCATCTATTGGTTTTTTCCTAGAAATGCTTCTTCCCTGACCTCACTCTGCTCTTCCTTCCTGGGTTTGGCCCTGGAGTTCTCTATTTAGCCTTCATCTCCCCTTGCTGTTTTCCTGGAAAATGTACTGGCTCTCATCCCTTCCGTGCGCATCTCTAAGCAGAGGACTTCCAAATAGCTGTGGAGAGTTCTGAGATTTCTCTTGAGCTCCGATCCCAAATATTTCATTGCATGCCAGACCAACTGGCAAAACCAAATGGATGCAGCTTGCAGCTGGGCCTCGCGAAGGCTCTTTTCTCTAACTGGACTAAGAGCGGGAGCAGCCGCAGTCCCACTCCCCTTTTCAGGACTCTGCAGAAAAGAAAATGAGAGAGGGAGATGGGGAAGGAGAGCCCGGGGGAGGAAAGCGGAAGACAAGTCAGTCTGGGTGGGCTTGGGCTTCTTCATGGCCCTCAAAGGGTGGTTTCCTATTAAAAGCTCAAGTACATCTAGAAGACTGGCCCTCTTCCTTCTCCATCCCGTGTTTACATTCTTCTCTCTTGGTATCCTGTTCCTGTCTATGTCAGTTCACCATTGATTTGTCTGAGTTCAAATCATCGACACTAGTTCTTTTGCATTTTTGCTTTTCCAATATGTTTTCTATTTTATATCTTTTCTCCATCCTCACTGCCTTGCCCTTGATCCCCAACCCCCCCCCCCCCCGGACCTGCAGTGCTGTCTGAACATTCCCTAGCCCCAAACCTTGCTCCCATAGCCCATCCTCAGAGGTCTAACCTTACTCCAAATAGTTCCTGGTTATGCGGGTAGATTTTAATAAAAGATGCAAATTTTGAAGAGTCTCAAGATGAATGTTCTCTTTTCAATAATAGTTGAAAATAATATAATGAAGTTCATAAATTCTGACTGGTAGGCAATTTCATAAAGTAAGGTCAAGCTCGGTTTCTGTGAGCCAGCACCAACAGGAAAGTATTATAAATATTCTTCTTTCTATTGACTAGTGTACTTCTCTGGGCTGTAAACAAGGACCATTTGTTAATATTACAGACACAATTTATGTTTAAAAATGTAGTTGTGAATACTCATTTGTGATCTGGGAGAGAAAGATTGGAAAAAAGCCCACCGGGGGGAGAAGACTTTATATATTGGGGAAATGGAAAGTGAACCAACTAAAGAAAGTCTCAGAAAGCCAAGAGAGCATGTTATTCTGTAAAGTTAGGCAAGGCTTGGTGCGAGAAAAGAAACACAGGGAAGAGTATGTGTGTGTGCGTGCATGTGTGTGTCCCTTGCTAAACAGGAAAAATTCTGTTTCCTCAAAATGACCAAACTTGAGTGGGAAGAGACAAAACTTAGAGCACTAAACAGAAATTCTGGAACCTAACAAGTCAATGTTAAAACTGGTCTCCCTAGTTGACAATGCCAGACGCTACAAGTATACTCGCCACTACTTAACATGGCCCAGGTATGGTGGCTGACGATGAAGAGTGTCCTGAAAGGAAGAAGGTCATGGGGGTCAGTCCTGTGGACCTCTAGGACTCTTCCACATTCTCTGAGGTCACCACAACCCCATTTACATAAAATATAGGGTGAATGGTCCCCCTAGAGTTGTGTAAAGTGACCTATTAATGGGGAGTTGCTATCACTGGTTACTTCCCCAATCCCATACCCCCTGCCCCCCAAAAGAACCAGGAAATACCCCTAAAATAAACCATTATAAAAACAGAAGCTTCTGACTTGTAAGAGAGATGCAGGACAGGAGTCTTTAGTGTCTGTGTATTTTGCCATACATTTTGATGATACCAGTGATCTAATACCTTCCTTCTCTCACTATCCCACCTCCTTAGTCTGTTGGTTCATAGTCCATCCTTTATCTCCTACTCTCCACCCTATACCATCACCTCCTAAAGACAACAGCTGTCTTACTTATCTGCCATGTGTGTAATAATATGTAAGCGAATCAATAAATCAAGAGTACATGTATCCCAAAGCTATGGTTCTCAAATAATGGGGTTAAAATATCAAAATATAGTACTTAATTGGATATAAGAAACCTTATCTGTATAAAAATATTCCTCTAAATACATTTCTTTTTGGAGAGTCCCAAATTATAAGTTTCAGAATTAATTAGGAAAAGACCTACACTTAGCTGCATTCATTTCTTTCTACCAGATGATACCTAGATGGCTCCTGTCTGCACCTAGCCCACTTCTCCCCAATTTCCTTCTTGCTTTTTAAACTCAGCCTTTTAAAAAAACATTTTATTTATTTATTTATTCAGAGAGAGAGGGAGAGAGTACATGTGCGTGTGTGAATACAGGAAGGCAAGGGGAGGGGCAGAGGCAGAGAATCTCAAGCAGACTCTGTGCTGAGCACAGAGCCCTACGCAGGGCTCAATCTCACAACCCTGAGATCATGACCTGAGCCAAAAATCAAAAGTCAGATTCTTAACCAACTGAGCCACCCAGGCGTCCCCTAAACTCAGCCTTTAGACATTGTAGGATCTCACAACAAGTGCCCCAAAATGTACCACATGGTGTTTTGATTAATTTGATTTAAAGCTACTTGGGAAATACTGAGTGCAAGGACCTTTCGACTCCTCTTTGTCCCCTTGAAAGCAAGAGACAAATCTCCCATATGAAAAATGCCCTCCCTATACTAAGAAGTAAACTACACCCATATCACCAGAGATAAGGGATTTGAAAGTCAAGAAAACTGTAGAAATAAATCTTGCTACTTTCTTACTCATCTACTACCTCACCCACTTAGAATTCCTTACTAATTAAAGCCCCTATTTTCTTTGTCCTATAAATTCCTCACAAATTTATTGTCTTTGCCTAAAGTGTAAAAAACTGCGTGCCTTGGTCATTTCTTTGGATCTCAATTTCATTACTGGACTCTGTGCACAAGTAATAAAAGTTTGGGGTTTTTATTCGTGTCAACCTGTTTTATGCCAATTGAATTCTTAGTCCAGCTGGAAGATCTAGAACGGTAGAGGAAGCATTCTCCCTTCCAACAACCTCTTCCAATTCCTCTAGAGCTCCATGATCTCACTGACCTCTGTGATATCACATGTGATGATTACTCTTCCCAGAAATTGTTCCTTTTCACTTTCTCCTCATTCAGGTCTCTATTCAGAGGTGATGTCCTCAGGGAGGTCATTTCTGACACCCAGGTTTGGTTCAGTCTCTGATGTTCTTCTTGTGTAAATAGGCTAGAAGAGTCCTCGCTAACCCATAGGTTTTTCCTTTCCAGTTTCAGTAACCCACAGACAAACACAAGTCCAGAAACAGATGATCCTCCTTCTGACATACCATCAGGTCTGTAGTAGCCTAACACTAGGTGACTACGTCTACATCGTTCACTTCACCTCATCTCGTCACATAGGCATTTTATCATCTCACATCCTTACAAGAAAAAAGGGTGAGCGCAGTACAGGAACATATTTTGAGTGAGAGACAGAAATCACATTCATGTAACTTTGTTGCCCCATATAGTTATAATTGCTCTATTTTATTCGTAGTTATTATTAATCTCTTACTGTGCTTAATCTATAAGTTAAACATATGTATAGGCCCATATGTATACGAAAAAACATAGTATACCTAGGGTTTGGTACAATCTGCAGTTACAGGTGTCCACTGGGGAGGGGGTCTTGAAAATGTGTTCCTCGTGGATAAGTTGGGGGTTTACTATACTTACATATCCTACATTGTCTAATGCTATTTAACTACATAAATGCATATAGTGCTTTATGTAGGAGATATGTTTCCCCAAAAATTGTCTAAAAATGAAACCATATTTTCCAAGTGAAGAGCATTGTCATTTCAAGGATTACATACTTTTCATTTTTATTGAACCTCAATTGGTTCTTCACACTTTATGTTTCTGTGCTCCAGAATCTTTCTCTCAATTCATTAATTATACATAAACCAACCTTCAAAGTATCGGAGGAATATCTAAATAAATATTTAAGTAATTCCTTTTATTTTAGTGAATGACACGTTATTTCACCTTTGTGTAATAACTCTTGCTAAACAGCCCACACATATCTGGGATGTAATGTGCCCTTTCACTGAGAATGTTCAATCAACATTTCCTTCTTGCAATGATGACATTCAAATTCAGTTTTCCCTTTTTAATTTTCTTTTTCACTCTTACATTGCCAATATTGGAATTGCCACTAGCAGATTTTTCAGGAGTGAGGATGAAATGATGTGTGAGAGGAAAAAAAAAAAATGTGATAGGGAAGTTTGACAAAGTGTTTTAACTAAGCAGAAGCTGAAATTAGAACCTGGTTACATGAGACATAGCTAAGAAGACATGACATTAAATATGCAGTGACACGATGAGACCCTGTTCAAATAATAGATCAGCACAAGTAAAGGTACAGAGTTCATAGTTAAGTATTTTTACCATGAAAAATACAATAAAAATTAAAACATCGGAAGCTTTCTTTGTTTGAACTAGCATAATACTTTCACAGTTGGTAGAAGGGGCAGGTGAATGGGGCCTTACACAGCCCCAGCAAAAGCTCTGTGTGGAAAAAAAATAAAAATTTAAATTTAAATTTAAAAAAAGCCCAGATAAACCATGAAAACAAACTTGCATTTTTATACCTATTTCTGAATCTAATGATCAACAGTGTTTCATTACCTATATTAAGATTTGTTCATTGACCTTTAAACGCTACCATTTTCTTGGAGAAATAAAAAGTAGTCATGACAGGGATGCCTGGGTGCCTCAGTTGGTTAAGCGGCTGCCTTCAGCTCAGGTCATGATCCCAGCATCCTGGGATTGAGTCCCACTTCGGGCTCCTTGCTCCGCAGGGAGCCTGCTTCTCCCTCTGCGTTTGCCTGCTACCCTGCCTGCCTGTACTCTCTCTATCTCTCTGACAAATAAATAAATAAAATCTTTAAAAAAAAAAGTAGTCATGACACATCTTTGTAGCTACCAGCAAGAGGAGAATATGGCTAGATAATTTACTTCCATGACAAGTGATGAGAAAAATAGTTGTATTTTACCTGGGGGAGAAATAAGCAACCTATCCCAAAATATTGTGGACGATGTAGAATGAAGCTGGGTAAAGAGTAGAACCCATTGAAAGGCAACCTCTTGTCTCCTACTGGGTACTGATTTATTATGGATGCAAAGGGAGAAGTGCTACTTGGATTCCTAGCACTACTTACTCAGTCTCCCCAGGAGCTTCTGCATTTGCCATCCAGAAACTGGCTTGTTCTACACTTGCTTTATTTACAAGATCCAATGAGATTGTTCTCAAACTGATATGACTGCAGGGTTCCTAACTCCCTTGGCACACAACACTCAGATGTGTCTTTTTCACCAAAGCAGGATCACCTCATCTGGTGGTTTCTCTCTGTATCCATACCCTGGAGGCCAGAGTGAGCCAAGGTAAGATGATTCTCCCAATACTTATATAATTTAGTTGGCACTGATAGGATGGCAAGAAACTCAAGACAGAGTCTCACCACAGCCCATGACTTTGTCTATAGGACTCTGTCTATAGGACGACATAAGTAGTTATAAATTGGAAGAGTTTGTTGGCTTGTGTTTTGGTGGTTCCTCAACCCATCAGTATAGCTGATCATTGTTACTAAAATGAATGATATCTCCAGTGGCCTCAACACAGCTCTTGTCTAAATCATGAGGTTTCGAAAGCCTTAGGGTAGCTTATCTGGCTGATGGTTGGTACTAAGGGGCAGTGCCTCTACCCAGTGCTGAGATGTCTAAAGACCACTCGTTTCAAATCAGTGCTGACTGGCTTACACCTGGGAAAAAGCTAGTGAAACAGTTTCAAAGGCAAAGCAGAAGAAAAACTCCAAGCATCCTCAGAAAGACAGAGTCAATACCAAGTAACTAATATGAACGATACAAGTAATGCTACCTCTTAGAACTCTTAAAATCCACAAATGACAGTTATGCATTATTCTTATCCGGGTCTTTCCACTCTGTTTATCCCAGCATGGCTTTGAGATTCTCATTTACTACCTGAGCAGGACTTGAATCTACCACATGGGCTAGGGAACATGGCGAATATGGGCCTGGACTCTCTAACACAGCTTGGATGATCGCCAAATGACCTCTATATGGAAAGGCTTTCTTGGTTGTCTTTATATAGAAGACAGCCCCTCCGAGCAGCCACGCATTTGCTTCTGAGTCACATATGCATGACAGTCGTGGGCCACTAGCCTGTTCCCAAGGATATAGTAAGGACCTGTGTCTCAGGTCTGAAATCTCTTCTAGAACAGTGTAGAAACCTACTAGAGTCCAGCCTACATAAACCATATAGATAAGATATTCATTGCTCAAGCTAAACACACCAGATTCAAAGGCTCTAGAGGCTGCATACAAAGTTTCCTAATTTCATTTAGATCTAACCCAGATACGCGGTTATTGTCAGAAATGTGCCTGTTACTTTTCACTTCCTCACACTAAATTCGTGGGGTCGCTCCTCTTGTTTCCAGATAAAAGAAGAGCTGAGAAAACCTCCTCACACTCAGTGAGTAAGGTGGAGGGTGCAGAGGTGAGACCCCCAGAGTTTCTTGCCTCTAGAGGTTTATCTTCCCATTAGGAGTTGTTTTTTCATTCCTGAAGGGGAATTGTAAAGACAATGGGCCGGGTAAGGGTGGGCATGGTCATGGAAGTGCTAATTACCATTCTTGTCCCCCTTGCTCAGACTCATTCTCCACCCCACCCCCTTGGTCATGGTGCTCAATTTTTTATTTCCTAATCAATATTTGAAAAAAAAAAAAAATTGAGATCCCCCCCCAAAAAACGAAAACCAAACAAACAGAAAAATCTTCTCGAATCTATGAGTAAGTCACTGACCATTTTGTAAGTCACTGACCATTTTGTTACTGATTCCATCACTAAATCTCTCCTTCTCTCAATATCCTAATTAGTAAAAGGAGATAAATTATCTTCTCTTCTCTTCTTTCAATGTCAGGGAAGGAGCCACAAAAGGGACTCAGCATGCTTGTTTCTCTGACTAAATGTTTTATCGACAAAACCATATAACATTTACATGCTTGAATTAAAACTAGGACAGGCAAAAAAAAAAAAAAAAAAAAAAAAAAACAACCTCAAGAAGGGCAGGAGGAGAAAAAAAGAAAGAAGGGCAGGAAGGGTGTGGAAAAAACAACTCACTTTCTGTGTCTTCGAGAAAAAGGAACAATGACATCGATTCACTGGAGGTAAAACTTTGAAAGTCTAAGAACTATGACATTGACTGTTTAACTCTGCTCCCCACTCTGATTTGTCTGCCGCTGGCCATTTAGCACAGACTGTACCATAAAACATGAACCAGGATGGAGGGCGGGGGTGCAGAATTATGAGAGAGCCACACAACCCAAAACATTGAATTACATCCTTTATTTCTGGTTCATGGAAAGAAACTGACTGGGTGTGCTGATTACCCTGAGATTTGCTGGGTCTGCTGCCAGGAGTGGTAGGAACTTATTCCTAATTTACCCTCCTAGACAAATGTGAAAGCTTGTACTTCATTCTTCCCTTCCTAGAGGAACTGAGCACATATTGTGCCCACAGTGAACTCATTCTAGCAAGTTTCCATCGGTGGCTATAACCAAGCAGTGGGTATAACAATCTGAAATCTAAGACAGACAATACCCAAGGGTGCCTGTGTGGTGCAGTTGGTTAAGCATCTGCCTTCACCTCACATCATGATCTCAGGGTCCTGGGATCAAGCCCCATGTTGGGCTCCTTGCTCAGTCGAGAGTCTGTTTCTCCCTTTCCTTCTGCCCTTCCCCCATGCTCCTGCACACACACTCTTTCTCTCTAATAAATAAACAAAACCTTAAAAAAAAAGAGAGAGAGAAGAAAAGAAACATAGTACCCATACTAATAATGGGTAGACAGCATATGATTTCTTTAACTCCCAATTTGCTCATCTGTAAATAGGAATTTTAATATTGCTATTATAAAACACACAGAAGAGGAGCACCTGGATGGCTCAGTGCCTTAAGAAACTCTCAGTTTCTGCTGAGGTCATTATCTGAGGATCATGGGTTCAAGTCCCATGTCAGGCTCCATGCTCAACATGGAGTCTGCTTGTCCCTCTCCCCCTGCTCACTCTCTCTCTCAAATAAAATAAATAAATAGATAAATAAATAAAATCTTAAACAAACAAACAATCCTGAGGAGAATCTAATGAAACTCTGTATAGATCTCTAGTCTGAAGTGATTGTCCCTCCTGCTTCTCGATAACCTCTGGCAGCATCCAGAGATTGCACATTCTAGGAAGTTAACCTTTGAATTCTTCTGACTTTAATAGATCCCATGACAAGTGGAACCAGAGGCAAACACAGGATCTCATTAGGCACAACTCTGCTCTTAGTACTTACCATTCTTGCTAAAGAGACCCATCACTTCTCTCCCAATACCTGCTATCAAATCTGTTTTCATGCATTTTTGACCCCTGCTTAAATCATAGAATCAGAAAATGTAAAAGCAGAAACAACTCCAAGAATGTAAATGAATTTTTCCTGCCCCTGGCATTTGACTCCCAATGTGAATCCAAAGAATGACATTCTTGCAAGCAGAATTTGGTATTAGCTGCTGGAACAATAAGAACATTGTGGTTTCATATTTGGAAGGAATGGTAGTAAAGAAAGAGTAGGGAATGAGGGGCCTTGAAATCTCTACGTTCATGCATCATTTCCTTAAAGTTGCCAATTGGAGGTACCATATTGTAAGTAAAAAAATATTTACTAAAACACACCAAACCCCTTAACAGCATAGATATAGATGATAGTTCCTAATGGACCCTGTCTCCCCTCCCACGCCCATGACCCCATTGACACAGTTCTTGTTAGGGTTACCAGAGAGTTCCATGTTAATAAGTGTTGTCATCTTACCTGACTTCTCAGTATTTCCATGATTTTGAACACTATCTTTGGTCTGAAATTCTCTCTTTTCTAAGTTTTCATGATTCAACAATCTCTGCTCTTTTCATGCCTCTCTGGAGGTTACTGTTCTGCCAACCAGTAAAGATTATGGTTCTTCAGTGTTTAGGTTGTTTTTTTTTTCCCTTGATTCTTTCCCAAGAAGTATCATCCACATGTACTTCCATGACCACTTATATTCAAATAAGTTTAAATTTATGCCTAGAGCTCAGATCTCTCCTCTGATGTCCAGTCTCACCAATCCAGTTGCCCACCTCGTGTCTCTGCTTGGATATCTTAAAGATCATAAACCCCAGTGCCCAGTTGAACTCACAACCTCCTCTGAGTTGGTCAGGGCCTTCAAGAGAAATAGAACTAACAGAATATACGCAGACATATAGAAAGAAATCTATTATGTAGGATTGGCTTATGTAATTATGGAGGCTGAGATGTTCCATGATCTATTTTCTATGAGCTAGAGGCCCAGGAAAACTGGTGGTATAATTCCAGTCCAAACCATAAGGCCTGAGAACAAGGAGTGCTGATATCCCATGTCAGGAGAAGGTGGATACCCCAGCTCAAGCAGAGAGGGAAAATTTACTCATCCTCTAGGTTTTGTTGTCATTGTTGTTGTTCTGTTCAGGCCTTCAGTGGGTTAGATGATGCCCACTCACAATAATGAGAGTAATCATCACTCAGTCTACAATTTCAAATGTGACTCTCTTCCAGAAACATCCTCACAGACACACCCAGAAATGTTTTACCAGATATCTGGACGTCCCTTAGCCTAGTCAAGTTGATACATAAAATCATCCATCACATTCCCCAAGACGTACAGTAACTTTATGGTCACAGGTGTCCCTATCATCCTTACAAAGAACATTCTTGATACTTCAGCCTCATTACTTTCACCCACCATATCAGGTTTTCTTATTTGTTTGTTTGTTTATTTTTTTTTAAGATTTTATTTATTTATTTGGCAGAGATAGGCATAGTAAGAGAAGGAACAGAAGCAGGGGGAGTGGAAGGAGAAGCAGCCTTCCTGCCGAGCAGGGAACCTGATGTGGGGTTCAATCCATGACCCTAGGATCATGACTTGAGCCAAAGGTAGACACTTAATGACCGAGCCACCCAGGCATCCCAACCCACCATATCCTAACTGTATCCAAGTCCTATAGATTTTTTTCTTCCAAATATCTCTTGGCTTTCTCCAGGATTTTAATGCCATGACTTTGGACTATAGCAATCAATTGCCTTCCATCCAGTCTTGTAGCTGCTCTTGACTCCTTCCAACTCACTCTCCATGATAAAGCCAAAGTGATGTGCTAGAAGACAAGCTTGATCTTGTCATTTCCTGCTTAAAACACTTCAATGGCTCTCCACTGCTTTTAGAAGAAAGACCATTGTGTTTAATAAACCTTCAAAGTTGAGAATTCTCTTCTCCTGTCTACTGTTCTAACTTCGTCTTCACCTGCTCCAGCCACAGTCACCATGTTCTTTCTAAACAACATTGTAGTCAATCCCCAAACAAAACTTTTGTTTATACCTCCCTCCTTTGCATAGTAAACCTTCATTATCTCCCTACCTCCTTTACCTCCTCTACTCATTTCTTGGGGCTGATATAACAAATTACTACAAATATAGTGGCTTATAACAGATGAAACCTATCATCCCACAGTTTGGAGGCTAGAGGTCCAAAGTCAAGGTAATGGCAGGGCTATGCCCCTTCTGAAGCCTCCAGAAGAGAATTCTTGGCCTCTTCCAACTTCTGATGGCTCCAGGCAATCCCTGGTCATCTTCACCTTGTGGCTGCAAACCCCCAAACTCTGCCTCTCATTTTCATTTCACCTGGCTTTTCACCTCCATTTTCCATGTTTTTCTTATTTCTATGCCTTTTCCTTTTCTTATAGTGTCAGTTTTCATTGGCTTCAGGGCCCATCATTTCTACTATACATTACATTTACAAAGATCTTTCTTTTTTCAAATCAGGTCACTTGAAACTCATGTCACCTCCCTGCTTAAAATACTTCAATGACTTTCCAACATACTTAGAGTATTTTCCAAGCAGTTTACTGCTCTAGCTCTTATGTTGTCTGACCTCTACTATATCATACATACATATATATGTGTGTGTGTGTATATATATATATATATATATATATATATATATCAATCATATATCATTCCCCCCTCTCTTCTTTCTGTTCCTTAAAAATATAAAATGTGCTCCCATTTTACAGCCTTTCCAGAAACTATTGTCCTTTCTAGAATACTGCTTCTCTGGGACCTTGTATAGCTAGCTCCTTCTCATTATTTAAGTCTAAGATAAAAAGACAGCTCCAGTCTTATCTAAAATAAACCTCCCTAAATCACTATCACAGCATCTTATTTTATTTTCTTCATAGAAGATATCTTAGCTCAGGCTACTGTAACAAAATATTGAAACTGGGTGGTTGGTGAAAAACAAACATTTATTTCTCACAGTTGCAGTGAGACCTGCTTGCTCACAGATGGCCATACTGTCACTGTAACCTCATGTGTCAGAAGGAGGCAAGAAAACATTCTGAGGTCTCTTTTATAAGGCACTAATCCCCTTACAGGAGGGTTCTACTCTCATGACTGAAGCCCCCCCCCCCAAGGCCCCACCCCTTAATGCCATGACATCAGGCGTTAGACTTCAACATATAATAAATTCTGAGGGGACACAAATATTCAGTGTATAACAGCAATTACCACTACCTGAATGTATCTTGCCTCCTTATTATTTGTTTCCTATAACCTCTCAGGTAAACAGAAGCTTCATGAGACAGAGTTGGTCCACAATAAACATTTAATGAATAAACAAATGCTTGGCTCCACGAACTCTGCTGTACATACATCTTGTAGACTTAGACAAACAGTATACCAGCAGCCAAGACTGACCCATAAGGATATTATCTACCTCTTCTCTCAAAGTTTTTTTCTCTTCCTGTTTTTCCTTTATTTATGCAGGAGGGAAAGCTCTCCCTGAGAACCCAAGTCATTTGGAGGCTCGGGTTCCTGTCTGTATTCCAGTCGGTGAGTATGGCCAATGGCCTTGGAGCCATTCTAAACATCTGCCAAGATGTTTAGATATTCTAAACATCTGCCAAGGTCCGGAACAAGGAGATCACCTCCCCCTCCCCCTATGGCAAAGGCATAAAGAAATACACCCTACTAGTCCCTCTCTGCTGGAAAATGTTCTTCTGTGGACTACTTAAGCAAGATTCTTACCTTCTCATCCCTTAATTCCCAGCCCATCTATTGATTTAACCTCACACCTCTTTCCAATGCAAGAAGGACTATGCCTTACTCATCTTTGTATACCCAAATATACCATAGGAATGAGCATGTAGTAGGTATTCTACAATACTTATTGAAAAAAATGAGTATGTTTCAAAAATTATAAACCTAAAGGAAAGAAGCTAAAAAGAAAAACGAGTCCCTCCCCCAAGGGGAAAATAACTCTCTTAGATGGAATGAGATTTACTGAATCAAAATATATATAACAAGTTAGACAGAAAAAAAAAACTCCAAAAGATCAAAATCATCTCCCAAAGGATGTAATGAATGTTTCCATATTTGAGTCACTTCAAACTATACTGAGCAATCTAAAACATGTAATTATTATGTCCTGTAAAAATAAAAATCTGTGTTCCAAAGAAAGATGCTGAGCTCCTGATTTGAATCTGAGATGGACCAGCATCCACAGCATGTTAATCTTTACCCTCAGTTTCCACATCTGATAGCACTTACCAGGCTCCCAAGGCTGTCAGGAAGCTAATGAGCTTGTGTCTGCCATGCACATGAAGACCTTTACATGAAAGGTGTTACAGAAGGCCAAGAAATTCACCCTGGCATTCGTTCCAATTGGAAAATTCCTTCCATTATTATAGGAAAAAATTCCAAAAATGACTCACCAGGTTTTGCCCCTGTGTAAATTTTAAAATCAAAAGATCTTCAGCTTTAAAATGTAAATCTAATTATAGATAAAGGTTATAGAAAATTCTGCAGCATTGTATAAAGCTAAGGGTCTCTGGTAAGGGCCAACTTTAAACACAGACATATATTGTCTCTAGTTGCTATGAAGGAAGGATCACCTGTTTATTCTTCACAGTGGTTTGCAGGCAAAGGGTCCAGTGCTTCCATTACAGTCAATCATCACCAGCTATCCTACAGAATCCATGAACCACACTTCAAGAAACACTTAGTCTGAGACTCCAAAGCAGATGCACATGATTAACTTTGTCATTTACATTATCTACTCTATTTGACTGACAGGAACCAATCTTATCTTTAAAAGAATATTATTATGAGGAAGTTTTCCCAAGTCTTCTTAGATTTCACGTTGGGGGGAAAAATAATGCTGTCATTCTACCCTCTTCTTCTGAGTCTATTTCTCTGGGAAGAGCAAGGCCATAAATCATTTAAGCATATGTACAGAGAAGATAAAGCTTTGTTATGATCAAAATAAAAAAGACTTCCCCCCCCCAAATAGCTCCTTTCCTGTTTGTATTACATAAAAGAATATACAAAAATTGTTTTTGAAATTTTTTCAAAGAATATATTTTTCTACGGAAGAGCATGCTTGCATAACATTTTTTTAGTGATAAAAAGGCAGTAGTGAGATAATGGGAAAAGCCAGAATAAAGGCCTGGAATCCAAACACTTGGATTCTATCTCAGTCACACCTCAAATACGGAATTTTGGTCAAGTTATAATGTCCCTTCGTTTTCTCATTTTTTAAAAAGGAGAATATATTTGGACTGGTCACTTAATAGGGTTGTTATGAAGATCAAATAAGGTAATGCATTTTACAGCTTTTGAAAAGTGTAATTTATAATGTTTCTAAGCCTAATATTATAGGTAGCATTAACATGGCTAACAACTAGATCACATCACTGAATAATTATTATTGTCTTAATAGAAAAATTATATCTGATTTTTGTTCTTTTTAAGAACACATTAACTACAATCATCCCATCCTATCTTACTTTTCTTTTTGTTCAATATTTTAATTTTCTTATTATTTTTATCCCCAAATTTGATATTATTATTGTTTTATTAGTTTATATTGGGTTTAGGTTAACCTAAAGCTATCATATTATTTGACCAAGATTCCATTTTATGTCTCAGCCCTTCCCTCAGAAATGTTTTTTTCTCCTACTTCATATACTGTGTCCAGAGTGGGGCTTCTCCAATAGGAACCACATCTGATACACCAGGAAAGTGTCATCTGCACCAAGGCATTTCTGACTCAAGGGTTTGGGGCAGGGCCCGAAGAGCTGCATTTCTCACATATTCCCAGGTGATGTTGCTGCTGATGGTGTCCACACTTTGAGAATCACTAGAAGACCTCTGAGTGAAGTCTGGTCATGAACTCTGTTTCTGTTTATCTGAAAAATGATTTAATTGGTCCTTTCCTCTTGAAGTGTAGTTTAGATGGATGCGTGACAGTTCAGATAGATGGCTGACCGGATCTTTTTTCTTTCTCTCTCAACATTGGTAAATATTATTCCATATCCATTGGTACTGTTGAGAATTCTAACATCAATTTCTTTGTTGGGTTTTGGTTGGTTGACTTGTTTGTTTGTTTGTTTGTTTTTTGCTTTTTGGGGGGTTATTTGTAGGTAAATTTTTTCTTCTCTGGGTGATTTTAAAATCTACCCTTTTTTTGATGATATGTAGTTTTCCAAGATAAGATTTCTTTTCCCTTCCTTCCTTCCTTCCTTTCCCGAGTATGGTTTCCTTAACCTGTGAGTTCATGTCTTTCATTAGATCTATAAAATTCTTTGCCATTATCTTTTCAAATATTGCTTCACCCCTTTCTTTCTGTTTGTATCCTTGCTATTTAGGGAGATACTTTCTTTTCTTCTTTTACTTTTTTTGTTTTTTAAGATTTATTTATTTATTTGAGAAAGAGAAAGAGTGGCAGAGAAAGAGTGGGGAGAGGGAGAGAATCTCAAGCATACGCCCCAGTGAGCATGGAGCCCAACATGGGACTTGATGCATGGCTCAACTCCATGACCTTGAGATCATGACCTGAGCTGAAATCAAGAGTTGGATGCTCAGCCTGCTGAGCAACCCAGATACCCCTCAGGGAGATATTTTCTATCTCTTTGTCTCATTGGGCCACATTTTTCAAATCTATCTTCTAGTTCCTTGCTCCTCAAATGTGGGCCTTACCTGAGAACTTATTAGAAATGTGATCTTTTGGGGCACCTGGGTGGCTCAGTGGGTTAAGCCTCTGCCTTAGGCTCAGGTCATGATCTCAGGGTCCTGGGATCGAGCCCCGCATTGGGCTTTCTGCTCAGTGGCGAGCCTGCTTCCTCCTCTCTCTCTGCCTGCCTCTCTGCCTACTTGTGATCTCTGTCAAATAAATAAATAAAATCTTTAAAAAAAAAAAAAAGAAATGTGATCTTTTGAGTCCCACCCCAGATCTAGAGAATCAGAACCTGAATTTAACAAGCTCCCTAGGTCATTGCCCTGTACATTGAAAGCTGAAAAGCATGGCTCTGATTCACTCAGACTCTTTCTTCCCATGTGTCTAATGTGCTGCTAGCCTCATTTATTAATATTATCATTGTAATGAGTGCATTGTTTAATTTTTAGAATTTTGTTGGTCTTTTTCCAACCATTTTGATCATATTTATAGTCTCTTTCTCCTTAGTTCTGCTTTCTACTCTCTTCCAAATTATCTTTTTACATTTTTAAAATTCTATGTGTTTTTTAATTATTCTATCATCTAAAGTCCTTGGTGGGGGGGGGGGGCACGATGGCTCATTTACTTGTGTGTTCAATGACTTTGGACTATGAATTTATATTTGATTGATGTGACTCTTGATTTGGAGGACACTGGGCCGATAGATTGTTCTTTCAGTATGAATCTGGGTTCCCCTAAGTGCCCTTGGACATGACAATTGAAGTCCATTTGAAATTACTTTCTTGTCTCAAGATTTTTCATGACACCAAAATAGGGTTATTTAATCTCTAAACTTGTGTGAGGAGCTTGTGCCTGAATATAAATCCTTTGGGATAGACACGTATCTCTGTCATTTGCCTTAGCCAGGAGGCAATTTTTTCTCACCAACCCCTCCCTGAGTATGTGGCCTTATGAGGGTCCTAGCTTTTGCAGTATCTCGTTCTTAAATCTCTCTGCCACAAAGGTCCAAAACCTTGTCACTTGGCTTCACCAGCTGGCAATGTCAACGGTTTCAGGTTCCTCATGCAGGTAAATGCTCAGAGCACCTGCAGCTTTGCTTGTCATTCTGGTCTTTAGCTTATTCAGTTTTTGTCCAGAGATTTATCTTAATTTTTCCTGAGCTCAGGGGGGAACGAGAGGAGGAAAAAATGAGAGGTAAAGGGAGAGAGGAACAAGGAGAGGGGGAAACAAGAGGAGAAAGAGAATGTGGAAAGGAATTGAAGGCGAGGAGGGGGAAGAAAGGCTCAAAGAAGGAGGAGGACACATTCATCCACCATCAGTTATTTTATAACAGGACCCTCCATTGTTACCATATTGCCAACACTCTGCAGGAACCCTACATTTTACAGAATTTATTTCTGTCATTAGACCACATGCTTTTTCACCTTTGGGCCTTTGTTCATGTCTGCTTGGAACAGTCTGCCCCTGTTTAATTTCTGCAGCGTCCCTTTACCTGGTTTATGAATGCTTTCAGGCATAAAAGCACCAAAAGAACAATGGTTTAATCAATAAATAGATTTAATTAGCTCACCTGGCAGGAAACCTGGAGATAAAATGTCCAGCAGGCTGGTGATGTCAAGGTATGTGTCCTTCCCCCGGCCCCTGGGCAGCTGGAGCAGCTCCAATTAACAGACCTCGCACCAATGTCACAAGCAAGAAGGGAAAGCAGAGGCAAACACTTTCTCTTCCTCTTGATTGAACCCACCATCATGCACCTCCTTCTGTCTTCTCAGTCAGAACGTTACCACCACGTGTCCCTGGCTTCAGGAAAATGATGATGTGGCCCAGTGAGCGTGGGTAACGTAACAAATACCAAGCATGCGCAACCTTCCCTTCCCTGATTTCAGAGCATCTCCAGGCACTAGCTGGACAAAAAAAATGAGATCCATGTAGGAAGACACATTGTCAAGCAGGGAAAGTGTCTTCCTCCCCAAGGAAGCTCATTTTTTTTTTAATTTAAAGATTTTATTTATTTGACAGAGAGAGACACAGCAAGAGAGGGAACAGAAGCAGGTGGAGTGGGAGGTGGAGAAGAAGGTTTCCCACTGAGCAGGGAGCCTGATGGGGGGTTCGAACCCAGGACCCTGGGATCATGAACTGAGCTGAAAGCAGATACTTAATGACAGAGCCACCCAGGTGCCCCTTCCCATGGAAGACCTCATGAAGTAAGGTCTTCACTGAATTGTTAGTCTTCCAAAATAGGTCAGTCCTCTTGCTACACTCTCTATTCACAGCACTAAATTATGTTCCCTTGTAACTTTCTTTGGTGACCTTATTCTTACCCCATTGGAACACCCCTCACACTTGACATGATTTGTGTGATGTCCTCCTTCCCTGCTGTTTTGTAAACTCTGTGAGGGCCGAGGTCATGACTATTTTTATTCAGTTCTTAATTCACATCATAAGTACCAAACATATATTTGTTGGGAAAAAAAAAAAAAAAGAACGATAAAAGCCAAATATAATGGGTCTCTACCCATAATTTTATTCCCAAATTCTCCTCTGAGAATCAGACCTAAATGTACAGTAGTCTAGCAGACATCTCCATTCTGGGACTTTAATATAGTTCTAAGGTAAAATTCTCTTAGATGGAGTACAATTTTATGATGCGGTTAGCTTCTAAAGTAAGCACAGAGGCCAGTATCTAATACGGACAAAAGTGCCTTTAGGAATACATAAAGTAGAGTTATACTCAGGGACATGGTCTCTCAAGCAGACCAACACAGCAACTAAGGCTTGTTATGAAGCTTCTTATCTAGCAGGTACCAAAACCAATAATTGTTCATTGAACATATGAAGTTAGAGGTTTGGATGTGGTCGGGTCACCAGGGCACACCAGAGAAAAATAATTGTGTGGCCCCAAAAGGAAGCACTCCAAATTCCTCATGCCTTCTAATCATGCCTGTCTAGAAAAAGCTGTCATCAAACCTAAAATGCTGATTTCAATCCTAATTATGCATTTACTAAACCCAACAACACAACATGGGGATTTCTTGTTTTTTGCTTTGGGCCTAAACGATACATTGTCCATTAAACAATTAGAAATGCAAACCACAACAGCAAAACTGCTCTCAGGCAAACAAATACTCAGGGACAACCTGTCAATTTTGGAGACTTGTATTTAACTATGAATGTTGCCTTCTATTACTGGAAACCACTTGAGGATCCTCTAAAGTGGTCACTTAAGAAGAGGGCCTTTCCTCTTAGAAACAAGTCTGTGATTCCTAACTTCTTAAGGTTCTCTTGAAAGACTCTCACCAAGTCCCTAGTGTTTTACTGGTTATGGCATAGAGGGCAAAAGATATGGCAAAACATCTTTGACGTGACCCTGGCAGCTGGGACATCAAGAAGAGCATATTGTATTTATCCAAAATAACTAAGTTACCCTGGTTTTCTTTCCATCATGACCCATGAGAGTCTTTTATTCAATAGATTTAAGTGGCAGCATTCTTCCAGGCACCAGATCTGGGGAGACAAAAAGAACAAATGGATACAAGAGTATATTACTCTGTAGTGGAGAAGAAAGAATATAACCTGATAGATTATAACAGACTTTGCAGGATACGCCCAGAGATAGGTACATACAAACATCGTAGCAAAAAAAAGAGAGGTAACCACGGCATACTAGCAGCATGAAACAAAGAATTTTTCATTTCTTTCCCTATTTCTACATTCATCTGAAGATATTTCTTCTTCCAGAAAATGTTGAAAATGTCTGTCCTCAAACACAGATAAGAAACAGATGATGACCGTTGCTGGGTCTACCATGGTAAGGATGCTGGGGATGTACAGAGCACAAAGGGGGCTACTATCATGGCATATCCTGACCTAGACAGGCATGGAGGCTGAGTCCTGTCTTCAGCAGTGTCTTAAGTCACTTCTTTCCTGTGCTTCTACTTGAGAAGCCTAATTCCTGCCATCCTATCTATATAGGATAGTTAGACTTCCAATCTAATGTGGTTGCTTCACCTGGAAGTCAGCCCGTCCCACCTCCTCAGCCCTCCACCCCAGTCCCGATGAGGCTGTTAGCCATGTAGAGTGTCCGGGGTATGGGTGGGCGGGCATGGAGGTAGGCACATGCGTGTGTCCAGCTAATATCATTGTGAGGCTCTGGAAAACTGCCCCCAGCACGAGATATTCAGGTTATGCTAATTTTTTAATCCTTACAGACCAAGAAACTACTTGAAATTCTCACACCGGTACCAGCAGCTGCCGTAGGCCCACTGCACTTTCACACAAAACAAAACAAATGAGCAAACGCGTATCTTTCCTTTGGCTTTGTGTGAGCTCTTTGACCAAAGATGATCACAGGATGGCAGAGGATTCCGGCATCTGACCAGCGCCGCCTTTTATGCGGTCCGCTCGCAAAATCCTTTGATCTGCAGCTGCAGCTGCTCTTTGCAGAGCTTGGCAGGGCACTGAGGAATTCCTGGTCTGCCAGAACTTTCACTCTCGGGAAGCCAGGTCCTTCCTGACTGCAGCCTGCCAGGCTGGCTCAGCAGCTTCTGCGGCTTCCCAGCTGCCCACAGTCTGTTGGAAGCCAGCCTGCCCCCGCGCCTGCCCCGCGCTCCTCTCTCTGCCCTGCCTGCCACAGCTCTGGGGCAATTCACTGCAAAGCAAGGAGCAGCAACAACACTTTTGCGTATTTCTTGTTTGTTATCCCTCTACGGGAGGGAGTTAAACTGGCATGGGTCAAACTCTGAATTTCGTTTTACAAGCACCTCTCTGGAATACAGGATTTCTGCCTCCCAAGGGACCTTCCTTGACTCAAAATCCTTAAAACACCCACAAAGGGAACAACAGTGTATAATTTTATTAATCCCTCAAACGCACATAATAAAAGATCGGGGACAGATGAACTTCGCCACCTGAAGCAAGAATAATTTTCATGACTCAGAGGACTACCTCATCCCAATCCTGACCATGGATCCTCAGTGATCAGAAATCCCAAGCCGCATCAATTGCACAGGATTGGGGAATGGGAGAAAGCAGAACAGTATCATCCATGACCCGGATTTGGAAGACCTTAAGCCACCTTGCTTCTCTGATTTCAGGATGGCTAGTGCCAGCAAGAGCAAAGTATTTGAAAAACTATCCCTTTAAGGTACAATTGATTTAGCCATAAATAAATCCTGGAGGGAACGTTCTGCTCTTTGCCAGGATGGCCGGCAGGGCCCATGTACATGTTCTTTCACACAGCGATATTTGATAGGCCCCAGCATTGGCTGGAAAATGTAATTTGCTCAGTGAAGCATGCCCATCCCTTCCCCTGATTACTTCCTGTTCCTCTAACAAATGCACCAGCCCCTTGCCACTCGGTATCCATTGGGGCTTATCTTATACTGATAGCAAATATTTATCAGATCAGTGATTGTTTTTGTTATAAAGCAAATACACAGGCCATGTTGCTTCTGTTCCAGAAATTATATCTCTCCCCCTCCCCCAGGTAATTCTTAATTGAGTAATTAGAAGGCTTTTAGGGCCTCCTGAGACTTTCCAGAATGCAAACGATGCGTTACTCTCCTTCCATGAACTGTTTTTCTTGCTATTTCTACTATGATCGAAGGTTAATCTCTATCAGCCGAGTTTCAAGAAAGGACATTTGTGCTTATCACTGCTCTGACTCTGATGAGTCTGGTTTTCATCAAGAGCTTTAAAATGGGTTTTCTATAAACCAAAATGTAATGACAGGAACTATCGCTGAGCGAGTCAGGGGTAGAAATGAGTTTCCGTTCCCCATTCCTCCATGTTTCTTTCAATCGCTGCTCCTACCAAAGGTTCTAGTTCTGAAGGTTTGCATCCCACAGGCAAAGGAAAGAGCTATTCTTAACTCCACAGGAGTGGAGTACAGTACTGGGGTTTCTTCAAATAGATAACAAGGGCAAATGATTATAACTCCTCTAGATTCAAATTTAATCTTTGCTGTATATTAAGTGCAGGATGAACACAATTCTTTATTGCTCTACCAGAGACTGGAGTATCTCTGCAAAGCCCTACAAAAATGTAAATAATATATAATGGTCCATGAGGTGCACCTGTTTTGGGGAAGGGGTGAGAGAAAAAGATTCAAACTGTGACATAAATTGCCCCCCTCGAATCCTCAGAAATTCAGTGCATCAGGGCAGAAAATTTCTCTTATTATTTCCTGTTAAGAAATACTGTAAGAAACAAATTTGGACAGGGCTTGAGTAGCAAATGAAGGGGACGGTTTGTGAGGAAGTATGAGGTGGAAAGCGCCTGATCTAAATCTCTAGACATCAACACTACTACCTGCTCTCCTCAGCCATAAGTGCCACTTTCAGCAACTTTCCCTCTACTTCCATATTAACTTCTTTAACTATTAAAAAATATATATTAATGTATCACAAACTGGGTGAATTAGCACAAAGGCATCAGTTCACGTTCTAGAAACTAGAAGTCTGAAGTGAAGACGTCAGTAGGGCTGATTCCTCCTGAAGGCTATGAAGGAAGGCTCAATTCCAGGCCTTTCCTCTTGGCTTGTAGACAGTTGGCCTCTCCTCGTGTCTGCACAACATTTCCTTCTGTGCATGTCTGTGCCTGTGTCCAAACTTCCACTTTAAAAAAAAAAAAACCAGTTTTATTTATTTATTTGAGACATAGCACGCACAAGAGAGAGAGAGCAGGGAGAGGTGGTGAAGAGCAGAGGGAGAGGGAGAAGCAGAGTCCCCACTGAGCAGGGAACCCGACATGGGGCTCAATCCTAGGACCCTGAGATCATGACCTGAGCTGAAGACAGCCACATAACCAACTGAGCCACCCAGGTGCCCCCAAACTTTCTCTTTCTATAAGGACACCAGTCATAGTGGATTCAGACCCAACCTAATGACCTCATCTTAACTAACTACATCTGTAACAGCCCTATCTTCAAATAAGTCATATTCTGAGATACAAGGTAGAGGGGGTGTCAGGATTTCAACATATAAAATTCAGGGGGATGCAATTCAACCTGCAACAGTTGGATTGGTAAACACCTATAAGTTCTGACTCAGGTGTAAAATTATATGGATTTTCACTTAATAATTTAAAAAAAATCCTCACAACTGTTTTCTGAGGCCAAAAATGAGAGGTAGGTCAGATCAAATGTTATTAATTACTTGTAATCATGAAATTATCTGTGTAATGCCTCCACTTTATGCTGCTCTTGTTAAGGATATAGAAAGTGCCAGAAGATTCACTCTCTAGTCTGTCAGAGCTGCTCCTTTGAGTGATGCATGAACAGCTGTGAAATGTCCCCCAGACCTGCTCTCTCTGCCATCCTGTGCCCGAGTCAGAGCCTGCCACCTGACAGACTGGGACTTCATTTTATTTTACTTATTTTTCACAAGCCTTGAATCCCTTTCCTAGTTGTTTTTATTGCCTGTCTGTTTTGTTTTTTCTTAAACTCCAGAACAGGTTTATAAAGCACACAGGAAATAGTTGAAACAATCTGGTGGTTGACTTAGGTGTTTAGACTTTCTGTTGTGCAACTAAATGCTTTACTCAGGGACTGAGTGCAAGGGAAGCTTTGGTAAGTTCCATGAGTTACACGGAGTGTGTGTGTAGTATTTGTATCTAATACACACATATAAACTCTAGGTTCTCAGTAGATGATGTGGTCAGATGGGAAGAGGTAGGAGGTGCTTTCCTAGGTGGGCAGAAGCATTGGTGAGGAAAAGCTGTTAGAACTAACTTGCACTTGACCTTTTGTTCATCACCCTTCCAAACAAAACTGTATGTGTCCGAGAAGGGGCAAAGTATGTTATTTTGACAGGCATTTGGTATTATCACAAATATTTATCTTTCAATGAAATTTGGTCATATACCCAGCTCTGTCGAAGAGAAAAATAAGGCTTCTTTATATAGGCTGAACCAAAGCCTCAAAATCGTCAACCCATCTTCGTTCTGTTCAGAGTCCACTGCAAAGAAGATCTTCGTAGGGAAAGATGAACACAACTGTGAATATCTTGAATGTTCACTTTCCCTTAACGCTGGGAAATAGCTTTTACTCCGTCTGATAGAAAAGTTACAGTGACCCAGCAAGAATTGGATATTTATTTTATTTTTGGACAAGGAATGAAGTACCAAGACATTTCATTACAACCATGGTCCTAGACTCATTCTTAATATGAATTCTTTGATTGGTTTTTCTATGAGCACAAGGCCCCAGTGCCTTTTTCCACACACACCGGATGGATGGGCACTCTTTCCTCCCAGAGAAAATTCCTCAAGTGTTTTCAGTGACTCTTGGTCTGAAGATGGCTATTACTGAACCACAGTTTGAAAGCATCTGAGAAAGAATTCAAGTTCATGTCAAATTAGGGAGTAACTTTTAAATCCACAAGTATTACTATTTTAGAGTGGAGTAAATAAATCCTACAGTGGGGAAGAGATCTAAAGCATAGGAAAGGAGATGTTTGTGTTTTGTTTCCAACCTGAGATAGAATTACGTGAATACTACATGTAAAATCTTTTTAAAAAGAATATATGGATGCATACTTAATACACTTAGTAATAATTCCTGGATTCTAAAGATGGGTAAGTTAAAAGTGGAAAGAAAATAAATGATTATCAATATAAATAGTGTCATTTATGAAATCATCTCTGAATGCAGATAAATCTATTTTTTTATTTAGTACACCTAAGGCTCCAGAAAGATAATCTTCTAGGTAGTTCTCAAAAACTGAAAAATAAAATAATCATGGTAAAAAAAATCCTACTTGTCACTTTTTAAATGAAGCTATACTTAGGAACACTGAATTTTGTATTTAAAAAGATATTGGGGTCCTCTAATCCTAATCTGCTGTTTCACAGGAAATCCAGGATGATTTAATTTACATTTTTAAATGGAAGTATAGCATACATACACAAAAGTGTTCAGCAAAATGAATTAAGAACTTTTTTGAACATGTAATCAATCTTTAAATAGGGAGAAATTACTTTAAAATAAGTAAGTCTCAGCTTTCTGTCCAAGTCAAGAATATCATTTAAATAAATCCCTTGTTTTAAAAAATGTAAGAAATAGAAGTCAGGATGGAGGTTACTTTGGGGCAGAAGAAAAGGGTAGGGATACTAGTAATCTTATAATACTAGAGATTAACTTTGTGCATTTTTGAATTTGTAATTTTGAATTTTGTAATAATCAATGAATATGTATACCTTTTTGGTCTGGATTCTTTCATCTATTGTTGCACTTAGCAAGGATTTATTAGTCTAATTGTACAATATCTTATTGCAGGATTTGTTTGTTTGTTTATTTATTTATTTATTTTTCTATTCTACAGGGGATAGATATTGGGTTTTTTTTTCCATTTGTAACTCCTGAAAAGAATTCTAAAGATAAAAATATGAGTTATTATGCATGTATTTTTGTACATATGTACATACTTTATTACACACATGCTTAAGATTTGAATTGCTAATATGTGGGGAATTAATACATTCAACTTTAGTAGAAAATGACAATTTTCCACCAATAATGTCTAAGGGCTCTACTTGCTCCAAATCTTTATCAAGGCTTAAGGAATGCAGCTAAAGTTATGTTTAGAGGCAGATTTATTGTCACTTATGCATTAATTAGAAAAGAAGATAGGTTGAAAATGATCAAAAGTGTCCATTTTATGGAGTAAGTTTAACTGCATGTTACAAAGAATATAGAATGATAGAAATAAATAATAAGGGAAGAGTCATGAAAGAGAAAAATGAAATACAATGGGGGGAAATCAACATTCTAAAAGTTCTGAAAACCAATTAAGACAAAAGAAAGAAGGCCAGCGTATCAGAAATGAAAATGGGGTCCTCACTATGACTTCTACATGTATTAAAAAGATAATATGGGGCATCTGGGTAGCACAATCAACTAAACAGCCCACTCTTGGTTTCAGCTCAGGTAGGGATCTCAGGGTGTGTGGTGAGATCAAGTCCCACACCCAGCTCCATGCTCAGCAAAGGGTCTGCCTAAGCTCTTTCTCCCTTTCCTTTTGCCCTCCTCCCAATCTCTCTCTCTAATAAGTAAACAAATCTTTTTTAATAAAATATAGTATGGAAGTGTTTAAACAACTTTATGTTAATATGTTAAAAATTGTCAATATAATGTAAGAATTCTTAGAAAAATACAACTTATCAAAGTAGACACAAAAGAAATGGAAAATGTCAACAGTCTTATATCTATTATCTATTTACTTGCCGATGCCCACAATTATAACATAGCATGTCAAACACCGTACAGCTAGGTCACGGGATAACTAGATCTAAAGTGTAAGTTCCTTTGATGCTCTAATACCCAGGTCCAATACACATATAAGGCAGTATAGAGTTTCATGAGCTCAGGTGTTAGAATGTCTTAGGTACTTACCTTGGGTCACACTAGACAACTGAGTTACACTAGACAATTACTTTAACCTTTCTAAATTTCAGTTTCCTCAACTGCAAGTAGATAAAATAATAGTCGGTACTCTCTAAAAATATTGTGATTAAATGAGATAAAAAGTTCTTAGAACCTTGCCTGGGTATACAAATAAGAAGTAATACATTAAAAATGCTTAGTCATTATTTCTGTTGTTTTTTAAGAATAAGAAAGAAAAACATGACCTATACCTTCCCATTGGTCAGTTTTAGATAATGTCATATCATCTGTAGCCCCATCAGTAAATATAATATTTACCAATACCTTTGGTTTTTGTAGGTCTTAGTAAATATAACATTAATATTAGTAAATATTATCTTTATTCTAATAAACAAAGACAAGTCCCTAAAATAGAGATTCCACCCCCATTGTTAGTGTAGAACACAGTGGGTTATAGTTTCATGGTTTTTAAGCTTTCTTCTTGCTCTAAAATCCTCTATCTTCACGAGCAAATTTTGTATTTCTTTTTTTTTTTTTAAGATTTTATTTATTTATTTGACAGACAGAAATCACAAGTAGGCAGAGAGGCAGGCAGAGAGAGAGGAGGAAGCAGGCTCCCTGCTGAGCAGAGAGCCTGATGAGGGGCTAGATCCCAGGACCCTGAGATCATGACCTGAGCCGAAGGCAGAGGCTTTAACCCACTGCGCCACCAAGCTGATATCTTAAAAAATACAGGTTTTTCTCTCAGTTTTGACCATGGCTTACTTAGATCTCTACTCAAGCATTAAGCAAACTCTAGCTCATGTGTCATTGCTTCAAAAAAATCTTCCATAAATTGGGGTGTGAGCACCCAGAGAATCAAGCAGTGGCATATAAAAACCCCATGCTACTTTTCTACTTTCTCTCTGGTTTCAGAAGGGAGTTATTTCTATGAGTAAATGTACTACATCTGCTTTAGTCAAGGTAACAGAAAGAGATGATAATTTTGAGAATGTGACAAACATGGTAAATATAAGCGCCAACCATACCAATTCATAAGCCAAATACATTTTACTAGTGTCTGGATCCCTGAAAACTACCACACTGATAGCCAAATTGGTCTTTTACACACTCATGATATACACCTGATTCCTAAAGTCTATAATCTTCAGTAGAAAATGTTAGAATGCCCAAAGGACATTCTAACTTTGGGGGGGAAAAAACCTCAAAAATGCAAATACAATCTGTGATCTTGCATTAATGAGCAGATGATTTTTAATGTGATAAGAAACTCTAAAATTTACAGAGACTTCTAAATTCACACATAATTGCAATAAAAACATACCTGTATTAAATTGTTAATTAGTGATGGGATGCATTAAAATCAATGCATTAAAATCACGGCCATAAAATAATGTATGTGTACATTCCTTATAAAAAAATAACAAATTGGTGTTCTTAAAGGGATATTGTCAGTGCCAATCTCTATGACACTCAAAAAAATTCAATATTAATTTCCAAATGATCACTTAATTATTTTTCTCTGCCAAGAAAAATACCTAAGAATTATGATATTATTTTTAATATACATGGTGAATGCCACAGCTTTTCTTTAGGATAGTCATAATTCTATTTTGTGATGTTTTTAACATAATCTTGGCAGTAGAAGAGTCTTCCAGGTGCACCTGCAGAGAGCAGATGGCTTTGAGCAGCTCTGCTTGGGGGTAGGTCTTGGTTCCCTGCATGCGCTCACCCTTCCCTGGGAGCAAAGCACCAGGTGTTGCAAAAGCTCCATTTATATTCCATACACACCTCATGCTCTTTTGCTTCCAAACTTGCACAAAACTCTTCCTCCCTCATTTTACATTGGTAAAGTTTGTCTATTCTTCAGACGAATTAGGTGATCCTGAGAAAAGTTAGTGGGCGGTGATGACTGAAAGTCTGTGCTATTGACTAATGGACAGCACTAGCTGGGATGGAATGGAGGAATTTCCTCCAGCCTACCTCATACCTCATAGGGGTATGAAAGAAGTCTTAAACTGGAAGATATTAAAGAAAAAAAAAAAAAGATCTACCATTTCCTTTTATTATTCTCAGTTCTTGTCCCACAAGCCAAGGTCATAGAGATTAGTAACATTACCAACAGATACATTGGAAAAGGATATGATGGTGTTCATCCCACAAGGGGAGATAGATTGTAAGCAATCTTTGAAAAAATAGTAACTTCATCTTTTCAACAATATTAACAAAATTTCAACAGTAGTAACAAAATAGTAACAAAATTAAAATGGCATATCACTATCTATCCAAGTACTGAAACTTGAAAATAATCATACCCAACCCTGTTAGGTACTCATGCATTGAGGGTAGCAGTTCACATAACTATGGTACAGAGTAGAGAATACATCTCAAATTTTTAAATTATGTTTCTACCATTTTGCAAGATTTATAAGTTGTTGGAACGTATCATTTAAAGAAACCACAAAAGAAAAGAGAATACCAATAAGCATCAAGATATTTAATGCAAGTCATTATAGTAACATTAAAATGGAAAAATAAAGACCTATATGTTCAGTAAGAGAATAGTTAAATCCACTGCAGGCCACCAACTTAGTAGACTATAATTCTGTTGAATAATTCATTAACATACTATAGCAACATGGAAATATATTTATTATATAATAGCTCATACCATAAATTATCTATTATGATTACATTTATGCAAAATTATTAATTAAAACATGGGTAAATGAAAGCAGTGTGGATATTAGGGAAATGTGTTTGTTTGTTTGTTTCTTTTTCTGTGACATTCATTATAATGTTGTTTAGTGTTTCCAAGTTCCTGATATGGACTAATATCTTTCCCCTTACAAAGCCACAGTCTATCCTACAACAGCTCAATTCAGTCAAGGTCTTCCTGTGTCCCCAAAATTCAACAGTGTAGCCACAATAGCAGACAGAGTGAGGCATGCAGCTCTTTAAGGAATACTGCCTCTCTTCTACTGCCCAGGATTTCAGTAACAATTTCATGTTAGAACACTATCCTTGGTAGTTAAGCTGAAATAAAATAACTCAGGCAATATGCACCATTTAAAACTCAATTTGCCTTAGCTTCTTGGGAAGCTTCACTATGGCCTTTCTTATTGACTCTGGCAACTTCCCAGATTTCAAAGTATCATTAAAAACTATAAGGAAAAAAAAAAAAACAACTATGCACATCAGGCATAACTTTGTCAAAATTAAGCAGAAAGCCCATCTGGTTCTGTTGTCTTATTAAATTTGTCACATTTTATAGGTAGTTGAGTTTCATTTCTTATAATCAACCTGTCCGAAGGATGACAAGAATTACTTCATCGTGTAAGTAAACTGCTACAGTTGGTTACCTCAACATGACATCCTCTCCCCCAGGATTTCATTGCTTATATACATTTCTTTTTTTTTTTTCCCATTTTATTTATTTTTTCAGCGTAACAGTATTCATTCTTTTTGCACAACACCCAGTGCTCCATGCAAAACGTGCCCTCCCCATTACCCACCACCTGTTCCCCCAACCTCCCACCCCTGACCCTTCAAAACCCTCAGGTTGCCCCAACCTCCCACCCCTGACCCTTCAAAACCCTCAGGTTGTTTTTCAGAGTCCATAGTCTCTTATGGTTCGCCTCCCCTCCCCAATGTCCATAGCCCGCTCCCCCTCTCCCAATCCCACCTCCCCCCAGCAACCCCCAGTTTGTTTTGTGAGATTAAGAGTCATTTATGGTTTCTAAATTTTTATTTTGAAAATCCAGTTTTTAAATCCCCAGGGACCCTTCAAGGATTCATTTTATCTTTACCATCACCCTTCTGACCACCATCACATCTCACCCTGAATCTCAAATAGTCATCTGATCATCTTACATAAGCTATACTTCCCACTTCAGTCTGTCCTCACTTTGGAGCCAGAGTGATATTTTCAAACCCAATTTGGATCATATCACTATTACTACATACTCTATCTTCTATCCTTCTCCACACCTGGTCTCTCAAGTTACCTCAATGGCCATAAAATATGGTGCCTTACCTCAACCTCGCCTACCCCTCCCGCTCATGTTAAGCCATTCTTTCACTGTTCTTGGTGCCTCATTCACATTCTTTCATTTTCTCCAGCAATCATGTCGTCTCCCTCCCCACTCCAGTCAACACGCCAAGCATCATAGCTCTTGCTCCTGCTACTCATGCTTTGCCTGAATGTCCATTTGCACTCTATAGCTTGCTGAGTGAGCTCTGCTCATATTCAGATCTCAGTTCAAGGAAACCTTTCCTGACCCTCCAGCACAGGTCAGATCCACCACTGGACTCACAATCAGCATCCTCATTTTTGCCCTCATGCTTATCACTGGTTTATATATTTGTGTACTTATGTGATTAATGTCTTAATCTCCACTATCCTTGAAGCTCTAGTGGAGCATTGACCATTAGATTTTCTCATCATTATGTCCTCAGCATTCAGTGGAGTTCCACTCATTAAATGAACACTCAGTGAATGAATGAATAAAAGCCAAGTGTACATTATGTTTTCTCTCTGTTCCTTTACCTTTTTGGGCTTCCCCCCGACAAGAGGCAACATGATATTCTTGTTATGTACCTAACACCGATTTTAGGGATTGCCCTGGTGTTACTTTACATGGTAGAAATTAGAATTATTTGTCAACATGAAGTATTTGATATACTGTCAGCCCTCAAAAACAACTTTGATAGTTGTCTTTCTCCGATTGACTTATTTCACTAAGCATGATACGCTCTAGTTCCATCCACGTCGTCGCAAATGGCAAGATTTCATTTCTTTTGATGGCTGCATAGTATTCCATTGTGTATATATACCACATCTTCTTGATCCATTCATCTGTTGATGGACATCTAGGTTCTATCATATGATCTCCCTGATATGAGGACATGGAGAAGCAACATGGGGGGGGTAGGGGGATAGGAGAAGAATAAATGAAACAAGATGGGATTGGGAGGGAGACAAACCATAAATGACTCTTAATCTCACAAAACAAACTGGGGGTTGCTGGGGGGAGGTGGGATTGGGAGAGGGGGAGCGGGCTATGGACACTGGGGAGGGGAGGCGAACCATAAGAGACTATGGACTCTGAAAAACAACCTGAGGGTTTTGAAGGGTCAGGGGTGGGAGGTTGGGGGAACAGGTGGTGGGTGATGGGGAGGGCACGTTTTGCATGGAGCACTGGGTGTTGTGCAAAAAGAATGAATACTGTTACGCTGAAAAAATTAATAAAAAGGGGAAAAAAAATTATAAATCAAAAAAAAAAAAAAAAAAAAAAAAGAAGAGAATGCCTATTACTATTTTCCCATATTTTCATCGTCAAAAAAAAAAAAAAAAAAAAAAAAAAAAAAAAAAAAAAAAAAACAACTTTGATAAGCAACAGAAATGTCTACATGCCTGGTTAACAGGGTACCTGGGTGACTCAGTCGGTTAAGCATCTATATTTGGCCCAGGTCATGATCTCAGGGTCCTGGGATCAAACCCTGCTGCAGTTCCTGGCACAGCAGGGAGACTGCTTGTCCCTCTACCCCACCCCCCACTCGTTCTCTCTCTCTCTCTCAAATAAATCAGTAAGTCTTAGGTAATAAATAAATACCTGGCTAGCAAGGCAAATGTGGGCAGGAGTAAAATGTAAACATCTCACCTCACTGTAGTTCAACTCTATGAGTGGAGTGGTCTAACCCACCAGAAATAACCCTCATCTTTGAGTCCTACCTTACAAGGACTCTTCACACACCAGATACCACATGGCTGGGAAACACCAGTGAAATAAACACAATCCCTGCCCTCAAGATGCTGTTTGCCTCCTATACCTCTACCACACCCCCATAGCACAGAGAACTCTTTAAAAAATTGTTAGTCTTGCAATCCAGCATTTCAAAGATGAAGCACTTTCTCTGCTTCTATATTCTAACAGAAGTGTACTCAGTTTTACAAAGAGACTGATAATCCTTGTGTTCATGATAAGAAGAATTTTTAAAATATCTATAAGGGCTCAGTAAATGTCTCCTGAGTACTTTGAATAAGTTATCTATTTATCTATATACTCATTCATCCCTCCCACCATCCCTCCATCCATCCATCCCTCCACCCACCAATCCATCCCTCCATCCATCCATCCCTCCACCCACCAATCCATCCCTCCACCCATCCATCCCTTCACCCATCCATCCAACTCTCCACTCATCCATCCAACCCTCTACCCATCGATCCCTCCACCCATCCATCCACCCATCCATCCATCCAACCCTCCACCCATCCATCCTCCACCCTTCCCTCCACCAATCCCTCCACCCATCCATCCATCCATCCATCCAGTTTTTATAACAACTCGAAAGTAAAATTTTATTATCGCTTTCTCTTGCCCTCTTTAGCTGACCTGAAGATGCTTCACAAAGGATAGGAGCATGTACCATAGTGGAGGACAGACGATTCTCGATTGTGCTCAGGTTTGCTTATGGTTATGAGAAACATGGAGTGCAGATCAGAACATCTCAGCTGAGGACGTGGTGCCCAAGTTGCTAATAGCCTTCAGAAAACTCAAGATACCTTGAAATACAGGAAGAGATTGACAACTTCAGACTAGAAGCAAATAGCAATAAGAGCCTAAGCCAGTAAACCAGCCATGAACTAGATCAAGGGTCTAAGAGTCCAAGAATGAGAAACTCTACTGAGAAATGCTTCTTCAGTTGTAAAATGAAACAATAATTCTGCATTTCATTAATCTTTGAAAAGTGCTTTAATCTGATATTAAAAACGTGTTATGGAAAAAAAATTGTGTGATGTGTGGGTGTGGGTGTGGGTGTGGGTGTATGTTGGCTATTCTCAACAAACATCCAATCACAGCTTTTTGGGAAAATAGAAATTCAAAGGGAATTTATTTTCAAAGCTTATTTTAAAAGTGAGAAAAGGTTTGCATGATTATGTTTTTCATAGAACATTTCTTGAGCTATTTATCAAGGCACAGAATTGAAGAAACATGATAACAGCTGGTACTGGCTAGGAATTACTGTAATTAATTAAAAATTAGATGTAGATACTGGCAGCTTTGGTTTCACAAGATACCTGTCCTACCCACTGAGGGGAATTTAAATTCCACTTAGTACAATCAGTACATCAATGCATAGAAGTGTGTTGCAAGCAGATACTCTGCAGGGAGATGGAAGATCAGCCATAGCCAAGTAGGAAAATAGATGGAGAATTGTGATTATTTTTATTTAGATTATTTAAGTTGTATTGGTTTTGACTGTCAAACAAAAAATAAGTGTTCATTTTCACTTTCAGAGAATGAAGAAAAGTATAGGAAATATGTAAGTCTGACTCTTAGAGCTATAATGGCACTACAAACAATTGTCAAAATGCTATTGCATTTCCTTCCAATTTTTTGTGTGCATATATACATTTAAATTCTTCTTGTAAAATTGTGATCATGACTGTATTATGTACTCAGTTTGAGGTAAGGGTTAAATTTAGAATAGGGCTTATGGATAGATTCAAAGTCAAGGTCATTGTTATGAAAAGCTTTTCTTATTGTTGTAAGCATTTTTATAAGGCATGGTTTAATAACTTTGCAATATTTAATTATATAGTTGTTATGTTTTAAACAATTCTGTTACTCTAGGTGTTTTGATGGTTTTATATATATTTGTTTAGTTGTTTGTTTTTCTCTTATGTATTGTTTAGTATCCCTAATTAGTTAGACAAATCTCTGAAAGTAAACTTTTGGAGTCAAAACATTTAAATACCATGAAGACTTTTTAACGTATATTGCAAAATTGTTTTAGGGACATTAAAAAATGTATCAAAGTATCTATTTCCTCACAAGCTTAATATAATTAAACATTACAAATTTTGTCTCTTTGCGAAATTCATGAAAAAACATAAAATTTTATTATTGTAATGTGTATTTTTATTACATAATAAGCTTGCACAGTTCTGAAAGTATACTTTATTTCTGAGAATTTTTTCATCAATGATTGCTTATTTTTTATTCCTTTATTTTTTGTTTTTAGATTTTATTTATTTGAGAGAGAGAGAGAGAGCATGAGCGGGGAGAAGGTCAGAGGGAGGAGCAGACTCCCAGTGGAGCTGGGAGCCCGACGTGGAACTTGATCCTGGGACTCCAGGATCATGACCTGAGCTGAAGGCAGTTGCCCAACCAACTAAGTCACCCAAGCACCCTATTATTGCTTATTTTTTAATAGAGATATTAATGTTTTTCTTATTTATCTATGAACACCCTAGATATCAAATATATGATAACTTTTTAAATATTTCCCCAACTTTAATTTCTATTTTAATTTTGTTCAGAGTGCCTTTTGACCTTCATTCATGAAGTAATTACTGAAAGCTCACTGTGGGGTGCATTCAGTTCTGAATCCTGTGATATAGGAAGGAACAAAACAATAACAAGTCTGGGCCTTTGTGAAACTCAAAGAAAATAGTTAAAGATCCTGTTCTTCACGAAGTTTGTATTCTAGCTGAAGGAGGACAACAACAAACAGATAGAAATTAATTGATATTATGTTAGGAGATAATATCATGGATCAAAATGATAGAAGACACAAAAGATGTAATTTTCAGTAGGGTTCAGGAGAGATGACACGTGAGCAAAAACTTGGGGGGAGTGTGGGGCTAGCCAAGCAGAAGAAATAGCAGGTGCAAAGTTGACAGGGGCAAAATGTCAGTTATGGGTAAGGAAGAATAAAGGAAATATTAGTGTGGCCTGGAATTGACTGAGATTGGGATGCTATAGGAGAGATTATGGGAACCTTGATCATGAAAAGCCTGCTGCACCATTGTTAGACTTTAGCATTCCTTTTGAATGAGAAAAGGATCACTGGGGAATTCTACATACTTAAGTACATTTGACTTATGGGCTTGTTCTGGGTGTCATATTGGGAATAAGTGGAAGTAGGTACCTGGTTAGGAGGATACTGCCATAATCCAAACAAGAAATAGAACATAATCCAAACAAGAAATAGAACTAATTATATTAGTAATATAACATGGTCAGACTCGAGATATACAGTGAGGAAGACTGATAGGATTTACTCAAGGCAAGTTTCTGGATGGTGCAAATGAGTCAAGGATGACTCTAAGATTGGCCTGAGACTCTAAGATTGGAATGTTCATGAAGATGATGGGTAGTCAATTGGAAAGAAAGCAACCTTAAGAGAGACATTAGAGATACTCATTAGGGAGTCATCACACATGAGTCATGCATGAAGCCAGGAGCTGAGATTGTGTTCACTAACGGAATGACGGTAGATATTAGAGAGAAGAGAAACAAAGTCTGAGTTCTGGAAAATACCAAAGGGCAGAAGAGTTGAAGTGGCCACCTGGGAGAAGGAAAGCTAGAAGATTCTTCAAACATAGGGAAAAGGTTCAAAGAAGAGAGAATAATCAATAGGGTCAAATGCCAATGATTTGGGTAATATGGAGACTGAGATTCAGGCATACACACATATAGCAACATGGAAGTAATGGATCACTTCGACAGGAAGTGTTTGGGTGACCTCCTCTTCAAATGGGTTTAAGGGGCACCTGGGTGGCTCAGTGGGTTAAAGCCTCTGCCTTCTGCTCAGGTCATGATCGCAGGGTCCTGGATCGAACTCCGCATCAGGCTCTCTGCTCTGCCAGGATCATGCTTCCTCCTCTCTCTGCTTGCCTCTCTGCCTACTTGTGATCTCTGTCTGTCAAATAAACAAATAAAATCTTAAAAAAAAAAAACCACAAAAAACCAAATGGGTTTGAGAGAACAATAGGAGGAAAAGAGTTGGGGATGGCAAGTAAAGACGACACTTAGGTTGAGCTTCGCTGCAAGAGTGGTAGCTAGAACAGTGGTAACTAGAGGGAAGGTGAATGAGAAAGGCAGTTATTTTAGATAGAGTAGCAGGACTTTTGCAAATATCTTCTCCCATTCTGTCAGTTGTCTTTTGGTTTTGTTAACTGTTTCCTTTGCTGTGCAAAAGCTTTTGATCTTGATGAAATCCCAATAGTTCATTTTTGCCCTTGCTTCCCTTGCCTTTGCCGTTGTTCCTAGGAAGATGTTGCTACGGCTGAGGTCGAAGAGGTTGCTGCCTGCATTCTCCTCAAGGATTTTGATGGATTCCTTTCTCACATTGAGGTCCTTCATCCATTTGGAGTCTATTTTCGTGTGTGGTGTAAGGAAGTGGTCCAATTTCATTTTTCTGCATGTGGCTGTCCAATTTTCCCAGCACCATTTATTGAAGAGGCTGTCTTTTTTCCATTGGACATTCTTTCCTGCTTTGTTGAAGATTAGTTGACCATAGAGTTGAGGGTCGATTTCTGGGCTCTCTATTCTGTTCCACTGATCTATGTGTCTGTTTTTGTGCCAGTACCATGCTGTCTTGATGATGACAGCTTTGTAATAGAGCTTGAAGTCCGGAATTGTGATGCCACCAACTTTGGCTTTGTTCTTCAATATTCCTTTGGCTATTCGAGGTCTTTTCTGGTTCCATATAAATTTTAGGATTATTTGTTCCATTTCTTTGAAAAAAATGGATGGTATTTTGATAGGGATTGCATTAAATGTGTAGATTGCTTTAGGTAGCATAGACATTTTCACAATATTTATTCTTCCAATCCAGGAGCATGGAACATTTTTCCATTTTTTTGTGTCTTCCTCAATTTCTTTCATGAGTACTTTATAATTTTCTGTGTATAGATTCTTAGTCTCTTTGGTTAGGTTTATTCCTAGGTATCTTATAGTTTTGGGTACAATTGTAAATGGGATTCACTCCTTCATTTCTCTTTCTTCAGTCTTGTTGTTGGTGTACAGAAATGCAACTGATTTCTGTGCATTGATTTTATATCCTGACACTTTACTGAATTCCTGTACAAGTTCTAGCAGTTTTGGAGTGGAGTCTTTTGGGTTCTCCACATATAGTATCATATCATCTGCGAAGAGTGATAGTTTGACTTCTTCTTTACCAATTTGGATGCCTTTAATTTCTTTTTGTTGTCTGATTGCTGAGGCTAGGACTTCTAGTACTATGTTGAATAGCAGTGGTGATAATGGACATCCCTGCCGTGTTCCTGACCTTAACGGAAAAGCTTTCAGTTTTTCTCCATTGAGAATGATATTTGCGGTGGGTTTTTCATAGATGGCTTTGATAATATTGAGGTATGTGCCCTCTATCCCCACACTTTGAAGAGTTTTGATCAGGAAGGGATGCTGTACTTTGTCAAATGCTTTTTCAGCATCTATTGAGAGTATCCTATGGTTCTTGTTCTTTCTTTTATTAATGTGTTCTATCACATTGATTGATTTGCGGATGTTGAACCAACCCTGCAGCCCTGGAATAAATCCCACTTGATCGTGGTGAATAATCCTTTTAATGTACTGTTGAATCCTATTGGCTAGTATTTTGGCGAGAATTTTTGCATCTGTGTTCATCAAGGATATTGGTCTGTAGTTCTCTTTTTTGGTGGGATCCTTGTCTGGTTTTGGGATCAAGGTGATGCTGGCCTCATAGAATGAGTTTGGAAGTTTTCCTTCCGTTTCTATTTTTTGGAACAGTTTCAAGAGAATAGGAATTAGTTCTTCTTTAAATGTTTGGTAGAATTCCCCTGGGAAGCCGTCTGGCCCTGGGCTTTTGTTTGTTTGGAGATTTTTGATGACTGTTTCAATCTCCTTACTGGTTATGGGCCTGTTCAGGTTTTCTATTTCTTCCTGGAGGGCTAGTATCCAAAATCTATAAGGAACTTAGCAAACTCAACACCCAAAGAACAAACAATCCAATCAAGAAATGGGCAGAGGACATGAACAGACATTTCTGCAAAGAAGACATCCAGATGGCCAACAGACACATGAAAAAGTGCTCCACGTCACTCGGCATCAGGGAAATACAAATCAAAACCACAATGAGATATCACCTCACACCAGTCAGAATGGCTAAAATTAACAAGTCAGGAAATGACAGATGCTGGCGAGGATGTGGAGAAAGGGGAACCCTCCTCCACTGTTGGTGGGAATGCAAGCTGGTGCAACCACTCTGGAAAACAGCATGGAGGTTCCTCAAAATGTTGAAAATAGAACTACCCTATGACCCAGCAATTGCACTACTGGGTATTTACCCTAAAGATACAAACATAGTGATCCGAAGGAGCACGTGTACCCGAATGTTTATAGCAGCAATGTCTACAATAGCCAGACTATGGAAAGAACCTAGATGTCCATCAACAGATGAATGGATAAAGAAGATGTGGTATATATACACAATGGAATACTATGCAGCTATCAAAAGAAATGAAATCATGCCATTTGCGACGACGTGGATGGAACTAGAGCATATCATGCTTAGTGAAATAAGTCAATCGGAGAAAGACAACTATCATATGATCTCCCTGATATGAGGACATGGAGAAGCAACATGGGGGGGTAGGGGGATAGGAGAAGAGTAAATGAAACAAGATGGGATTGGGAGGGAGACAAACCATAAATGACTCTTAATCTCACAAAACAAACTGGGGGTTGCTGGGGGGAGGTGGGATTGGGAGAGGGGGAGCGGGCTATGGACATTGGGGAGGGGAGGCGAACCATAAGAGACTATGGACTCTGAAAAACAAACTGAGGGTTTTGAAGGGTCAGGGGTGGGAGGTTGGGGCAACCTGAGGGTTTTGAAGGGTCAGGGGTGGGAGGTTGGGGGAACAGGTGGTGGGTAATGGGGAGGGCACGTTTTGCATGGAGCACTGGGTGTTGTGCAAAAAGAATGAATACTGTTACACTGAAAAAATAAATAAAATGAAAAAAAAAAAAGAGTAGCAGGACTTGTTTATATGTTGATGAGAAAGACCTAGAGAGAGGGAAAAGACTCAAAATAGAGAAGAATAAATGCAGTAGTGTACTGAGTCAGAAAGAGACTCAGGAATCTAGTAGATCAATGGAAGGTTTGACTCTTTTTTTTTTTAAGATTTTATTTATTTATTTGACAGACAGAGATCACAAGTAAGCAGAGAGGCAAGTTGGGGGTGTGGGGGGAACATGGGCTCCCCACCGAGCAGAGAGCCCGATCTGGGGCTTAATCCCCGGACCTTGAGATCATGACCTGAGGTGAAGGCCATGCCCCAGAAGGTGCCCCAGACTTTGGATAGAAATAATTTATCCTTAGTGAGCTGAGGAGAGATAGAAGATAAAGACATGGATGCTGGGTAGATGGGTAGATATACTGGTAAAAACTTGAAAGTTTCTTTCTGATTAGCTTCTGTTTTCTTACTAAATTGGAAGGCAAGTTCATCAGCTGAGATGGACACGCGCTTTGTTTTTTAAAAGGGCAAATCTGTTGAGCCTTAGTTTTTGGAAATTTCTCCTACTGTTTTTCAGTTTAGGAGTCCTTTCCCATATTGAGGTCAGTTTAAAAATCTCTATTTTCTTCAAGGTTTTTAATGTATAAATTTGTACTTTCATGAATTTTTTTAACTTTTTAAGGAAAAATCATCAAACAAGCTTATTTAAGTAAGACACAAAGCCTAGAGCTCCTGAATTAATAATTGATAAGTTACACTCTATAACTATTTATGAATGGCAAAAACTAAAATCAGGTTAAGAAAAACAGCCTAAGACTAGTACTGGGTTGGCTGGGCTGCACTTGTGATATCTAAAATGTGATAATGTACCAGTTTTAACCCTAGTCCTTAAGAGTCATTGCATGCTTCCCTTCCATCTTCTGGAACTTGGCAGCCACGATGTGGATGTGAACAGCCATGGGTTAGAGGGGTTGAGAGACTACTTGGAAGAAAACTCAGTCTATCTGGGACTCAAGGCACAGGAGACCCCACTCTACACAGCCTGCAGCCACGAGAGTGTGCCCAGCAAAAAAACAGAAAAACCACCCTCTTGAGCCCAGTTTAAGTCATTAATCCACAGACCCTGTGAGCTAAATAAATGGTTATGTTCTTTTAAGCCACTGTAGTTTGGTGGGCTTGTTATGGAGACAGAGCTAACTCATATACTTGTTGTGAGTATTTCTTTCTGTTGTGAGAAGATAAAGGGGTCTTACATAGCATCCTCCATGGTCTCCAGGAAGAGTTAATTCTATAATACTCAGAGCAATTAGTAACTTAAACTGATGTGAATTTTAAGGGCAGATATGAGCTTACCATACCCTTCCCCAAACATTCCTCATCCAGGCATGAGTCCTACTAGATGCTCACAAAAAAAGAAATCGCCAAGGTGAAATCATTTTAAGAAACGTGCCCACTACATTCTACTATCAGAACATCGCGGTGGACATTAGCACACACAGTGTCTACAAAGTTGTGAGTTCATGATCTAAAACTTGGTGAATACTCAACACATGCTCATCATTGTCATCAATATCATCATCACCATCACCATCACCTTTTTTTTAAAGACTTATTTATTTTAGAGGTAGAGAGAGCACAAGCAGGGGGATGGGCAGATAGAGGCAGACGAACAGACTCCCCACTGAGCGTGGAGCCTGACATGGGGCTTGATTCCAGGACCCTGAGATCATGACCTGAGCTGAAACCAGGAGTTGGATGCTCGATAGACTGAGCCACCCACACACCCCACCATCATCACCCTTATTATTTGCTAGCTCCAAATTAAATTTGTCTGTTCAGATCCTTGAAACTTTATAGTGCATTGATCTACCTCTCAGATTCTTCCAGCCAAGTTGGCTTTTAACATTAGTCTAGATTAAAAAAATAATTTAAAATACTTTTATAAAGTTCTAAAACTTTTGATTTTGGAAACTTTGGATGTTAAAATAAAAATATGGACCTCTACTGCTTTGATGTGAGTTAGTTATACAACACAAATTTCTCAAAAGTGAGTTCTCGGTAGGAAGATGCTATTTCTATTAATAGTCTGTGGAACTGGAGTTTTGTAAAACACTTTGGGATTCACTACTCCAAGGTGATGATGGCTAAATGGAAAATGTCACAGGTGAAATACTTTCTGCTCTTTTAAAGACTGCACAAGTAAAAGGCAGATAAAAGTTAATTATCTTACTTCCCACCAAAGATATAAAGAACCATGAAACAAAGTTTTCAAAGAACTCTGAAAAGTCCCCTTGAAAATCCAGCTGTGATGAATGCTGGTGGCCATGCATTGTAATAATGAATCCTCACAGGGCCGAGAAAGGGAGGGCACGTTCTCAGAGTTCAATTTGATCTATAAAAGCAATGACCTTTCTTGAAACAAATGATAAGAAAAATAACTCTCATCTCATGTCTTCTCATTAAGCATTTCACATTTGTTCAATTCCTCCTTTTTAGCATTTGATTCCCATTGATGACTCAGTGTTTTATGTTTTTTCTGCTTTTTTTCTTGGTAATCAATTGTTATGAATCCATTAATTTTTATGTTACAGCCATTTCCTTATTTGATCTAAGCATCCGTCTTTACTGGTCAACAGACATAAGAAAAAAGTTGCCTAGATTTTCTTGCTTGCATGTTTCCACTGCCTAAATTGTGAGAGCTCAGGATACGACTAACTTAATATATCTGGATAATAACAATTCAACCTATTTAGATATAATCTCCAATCAATGCAAGTCATTTGAATTGTAGAATAAATTTATTCCACATGTTAACTTAAACCTTTATTTAGCAAATAACCTTTTTATCGACTTGGATGTTATTTGCTAAGTCTGCTATACTAAAGTATCCAGACCGGGTACACAACAGAAATGTAGATAATAGAATTTATTTTCTCACAAGTCTGGAGGCCAGAAGTCTGAGGTCAAGCTGTCAGCAAGGTCAGCTCCTCTGTGGCCTTGTTCCTTGGCTTGTAGACAATCATCTTTGCCCTGTGTCTTCACATGGTCTTCCCTCCAAATCCGTCTGTTTCTAAATTTCCTCTTCATATAAAGACTCCAGTCATATTGGATTGGGGCCTAATTTAATTATCTCGTTAAAGACCCTGTCTTCCAATACAGCCACATTCTGAGGTACTGGGGGTTAGGCCTTAAACATATGGGTTTTGAGGAGACACAACTCAGCACATAACAGCTTCCTTCTTAGTCTTCCTCCCAGCCTTATGATGTAAATACTGTTCTCTTTCACTAAAACCAGGATAATAAAACATTTAGAACGAGACGGGGAGCACAATAAAGACTCAGTAAGTATTAGCTGATGCTATCATAGGCCATCTATTATGACGCTCTGAATCTGTGAAATGAAGAGTTTAACAGGATTGTCAGGGCAGAGAATGAACTGGAGAAAATGAGACCAAGACTGCAAACACACTAGTCCGTAGCCCAGCAGTTAACAGAACAAATTCTAGAGTGAGATTAAAATGTAGCTCTGCCACTTATAAGCCATACAATGTCCTTAACTACTTAACATTTTCTATTGCTCATAAATCCATATTGCTCATAAGGTTGCTGAAAGATTTAAATGAGGTCATGTGAGGAGAGCCCCACAGAGGTCCTTGGCACAGTGTGGAGCTGGACAACCAGTAGCTGTTATCATTATGAACCACCTGCAGGGAAATAAAGAGTTCATCGTAGCCCCACTTAATTCTCACTTGCTTTGTATTTAACCCTAAGAAGTGGATGTAAATATTTATTCAACCAAACACTGTAACATATCCTTTTCACTTAGGGAAATGTATGAGATTCTTTAAATATACTGTTTTGGAAAGACTTTTTAAGTTTAATTAAGGCTCATTCTAGCTGTGCCTGCTATTTCTTAGGTTAGGCACATAACTACTAGAAGTCCAGCAAGAAACCTCAAAAAAAAAAAAAAAAAAATCAGTGGATTCAGGGGCACCTGGCTGACTCTGTCAGAGGAGGGTGTGTATCTCTTCATCTCAGGTCATGAGTTTGAGCCCCATGTTGGGTGTAGAGATGACATAAATAAATAAACAAACAAATAAGCAAATAGTTTTTGAAAATCAGTCAATCCAAGTTTCTCTCACATAACAATAAATCGGTCCCAAAACAAGTTTTCCGAATAATTCCATATTAGGTAGCAGAAAACCTTTATGAAATAACCAAAAAATTTTAGTTTTGAAACATTATAGCTATTGAGAAAAATATTTAAAATTTTATTTCTACACTAGTTTGTTAATATCTAATACCAAAGCAAATCATATGGACAAAATAAATTTTTTCACATATGATAGATTTTAATTAATTAATTTTTAAAAAGATTTTATTTATTTATTTGACAGAGAGAGATCACAAGTAGGCAGAGAGACAGGCAGAGAGAGAGAGGGGGAAGCAGGCTCCCTGCTGAGCAGAGAGCCCGATTCGGGGCTCGATCCCAGGACCCTGAGATCATGACCTGAGCCAAAGGCAGAGGTTTAACCCATGAGCCACCCAGGCGCCTGATAAATTTTAATCTATAATAAAACTGTCTTTAAAAAGTATCTTATCATCCCTTTGTTTCCCTTTATAATATAAAGGGACAAAAGAAAAATATTTCTGAGCTACTATAAAGAAAGCTACTACTAGGTTATCTATCAAAATAGAAAGAATTACATCTAAGCATATACTCTGGATATTTCATTTGCTTCTCAATTTCTAAACACAATAATGCTGCTTGCTTTTACCTAACTTCTATTGAATTTACATTATGCTTATGATAAAGCAAAACTCAGTCTCAAGCCAATACAATAGTTCTCAGAAATGTGAATCATTCCTTTTCTTTGGGCTTAGACACCTTTAAAAATCCTCAATCTGCAGTTTACTCATCTTTTTAACAGTAGAGAATTTGGGGAATGAGTGAAAATAACTGGACAAGAGGTATTGAATTGTTGTGTTTTATTTATTCAGTTACATATACAATTTCCTTTACCAAAACGTCTCTGGACAAATGGGGGGAATTAGAATGGCTACCCAGCACATTTTCTATGAACGTCTCAACTCTGCTTGGCATTAAACCGAGATTTGTCATGGAAATACAGCTACTGCTCCAGAGGTTTAGTGTTTTGCAAACAGAGTAAGGGGCATGCAATGAAAGAAGATGACTCCAAAGTTAATATTAATATTAAATAATATTATTAATAATAATTGATATTAATAATTAATAATGTTAAATTTATATATCAGAAAATTTGTTGTTTCCAAGATCCAAAGTATCATTCTTTGTTGGAAAAAAAAAAGAATTCTGCATATCTTTTCTAAAGATAAGGAAAAGTATTCATAGTCCCTTAATCGAAGACTTTCTGTAATCATACCTACTTAAATGAGCCTTACTGAATACAGCAATGTCAGCATATTATCTTGTAAAGAAAGATAAAATTATGCATCCTACTTACTGAATTATTTATAATGTTGAATTTATCCAACATTTGCTTTTGATTTAAGGGTCATAATCAGAAATGCATTTGCTAATTCATAAGAACAAAAATGGAAGAATTAGCCAGCACTCTTCAGTCTCTGTATCCAGTCGATCGTGCCACTCTAAGAGCCTGTTTCAAAGTATGTTTTTCAGAAAAACTTTGGGGAATGAAAAGAATGGCTTCGAGTTTTTAATGCAGAGTGTTAAGGAAGAAATGATGCTTTGAGGACACCGAAGAATGGACCAGAATCCTTTCAAGTGCAAACAATCACATTTCAGAAACATACTTACCACACCAGAATTCATCAGAAGGGGTAATCAGAATTTTACACCGGATTTCAACTTACACACTTAAAATAAATATTAGAGTGTTTCTTAAGGTGGCCAAAGACAATCTTTTCATTTCTGGCACTGAAGTTGGTTTAACTAAAGGAGTAAAAGAACAAGATGGCCATGTCATAGAGAAAAAGAAAGAAAGAAAGAAAGAAAGAAAGAAAGAAAGAAAGAAAGAAAGGTAGTCCAAAACAACAACAAATCAGCAATAGAACTTTCTCTTGAAAATGTAGTTTTCCATAAACATCTTAGCACTCGTGTGACTTTACTTAACCTCTCTATTCCTGCAACTGTATATGCAAAATGGTTCTTCTTTTTAAAAGAGTAATAGCTGACTAAGCCAAAAGGGGGGGATTAATTGGAACCAACAGAGGCTCACTGAGTCAAGAGAAGAGGAAACAGTCAGGCCTCTGAGAAGCCGAGTGCTGGGGTAGCCTTGGAGATTTCACCAGCAAGAGCCACAGAGCACCCTGCAGACTCCCAGCACGGGAATCTTAAACTTCAATCTTCTTTGATCCCTTGTGTGTCCCCTTTCAAAATTATTATTATTGGGGAAGAATCTATCACCTCTCGATTAGGATGTGGGCATATATCCGTGTGGCAACTTGAGGGGTAAAGTATTGGAACAGGACTAGGAAAGGGAACAGAGGGGTGAGGGGTATGTGGGATACCGATTTGACAGTCTCCTGGATCACATGGACAGAGGCAGGGTGTTCCTTCACTGGAACATGAAGAAGATACTGGATGGAAACTGCTCCCCCTCAAAAAGTGAAAAAAAAAAAGTAAACTATCTCCACAGTGACAAGAAAGAACATAGTATTGAAAAAACATTAATTGTAATGATACATTAGTATATTTTCTGGATTATTAGTAGGTACAGAATAAAACAAAATCAACTCGAGAACACGTTTAATCTAGGGTGTCTTTTTTCTTATGCTTCTAAAACACTCTTTTAAACATTTCTACCTTAATTATTTTTCAGTTTCTCTGTGACTCTTGAAAAAAAACTGTCTTTTTTTTTTTTTTAAGATTTTATTTATTTATTTGTCAGAGAGAGAGAGCGAGAGCGAGCACAGGCAGACAGAGTGGCAGGCAGAGACAGAGAGAGAAGCAGACTCCCTGCCGAGCACGGAGTCCGACGGGGGACTCAATCCCAGGACACCGGGATCATAACCTGAGCCGAAGGCAGCCGCCCAACCAACTGAGCCACCCAGGCGTCCCCAAAATATCTCTTTTTCTACCTTAACTGGAAATGAGAGGCAAGGCCTTCCTGCTCAGAACAGGATCAAAGTTAGGCAGAAACATACTCCATGTCATCTTCATCTTCAGGGCACAAGCTGCTCCAAATCTTCTGGATTGTTCCACTTTCAGAGGTAACTCTCTTTAATAACTGGACAGTGACTTCCTGCTTTCATCATGCAACTGTGACCAGAACCCCTCTTGGGTGCTTCCTCTGGACTATTTGTATTTTAACAAAAATAAGCATCCCAAGGAAAAGGAAGGAAACTCTGACCTCAGAATTCCAACAGTTCTCCTGAATGGATGAGGTTTGACAGGGTGAAGGCTCTAGCTGGCTGGTTCTCCATGAAGCTGTCCCCTTCTGGGACATGAGGGACTTCCTAGGAGAACAGCACACGGACACAGAGAAGAGCCTGTGCTAATACAAGCCATTCCTCTCACCCATGTGATGTATACACGAAGTCCTCCCAAGCAACTTCTACCAGCCCCTCTGTTCCTCATTCACAGAGCCTGCTAGCTGGACGGTGGCATCACGGTGCTCAGTCTCAATTCCCTGTCAGGCTGCTCTGGGTCCTGTCTGCTCCCCGAGTTTGTTCTCTTATATTTTATTGTTATTTGCCTCTTCTGTTCCTCCTTCCTTCCCTACCGACCTCCTTCCTCCCTCTCTCTTTCCTTTTTGCCTTCCTTCCATTTTCTAATTGGCCATAGAGAAATGCCACACAAGATCTAAATGTAAGGAGGATGGAGTAGAATGTCATAAAAACCATTTAAGGAGGTAAGAGTTACAGTCCCTCTATCTGAGTCTATCGGTAACTAGCTGTGGGATGAGAACAAATCTCTTAACCTTCCTGAGCTTCAGTTTTCTCCCCTCTAAATAGATAAATTTAATTTATATTTATTTATATTATTTATATTTTATAAATATACTTATAAAATATAAAATATACTTATAAAATATAAATATTTTTATATTTTATATAAAATATTTATATATATTATATAAAATATAAATATTTTATAAGTATATTTATACTTATAACTAATTAAATTTATTAAATTAAATATATAATATATAAATATATATTATATAAAATATAAAAATATTTTATATAAAATATAAATATTTTATTATTTATATTTTATATATTTAATTTAATAAATTCAAGCAACAATCCACAAATGACCACACCGCCAGGCAGTTCTGTGCCAAGCAGTGTCTCAGAATGTCCTGCATGGCAGTGGTGGTGGGCTGGTCTTTTAAAATGATGCAAGACCTCTCCTACCCTCCAAGGTCCTCAAAAGCCCCACTCTGTGCTCTCTTTGAAAGAATCGCTTCACTAATCACCACCCTCCATGCTACTGATAGAGTGTGTCACTGTCTTCAGGGACCTTGGGGCAAAGTTAAGGCTGGGAACCACTGGTCAGGACCACCTCAAAAGTCCCTTCTCCCTCTGATAAGAATTCGAAGTAGGTTCAAGTTGGTCACATTCTTTCATGTCGCAGCATGAATCAAGGAATCTTCTTACTCCAAAAGAAGAGTGTACACCAAGGACACATGATGAGGCTAGTTTACAAAGGGGTATAGCTTTTTGAGGGGAAATGAATAGTACAGGTCTGGGGCGACCACTTTAAAAACTGCTTTCTTCCCATAGCTGCCGTTCTTTCCTTTCTTCTCTCCTGTAGTAGAGTAGGAACCTTCCACGTTAGAAGGTGGAGTGAAAACAGGGAAGGGGGCAGAAGGGTGAAGGCAGGGGCCAGGTTTCTCATGTCTGCTCCTTTGTTTTTGTTTTTGGTGTGTTTTTTTTTAAGATTTTATTTATTTATTTATTTGTTTGTTTGTTTTCAGAGAGACAGAGAAAGAGCACAAGCAGGGGAAGCGGCAGGTAGAGGGAGAAGCAGACTTCTCACTGAGCAAGGAGCCCGATGTGGAGCTCAATCCCAAGATCCTGGGATCATGACCTGCCTGAGCCAATGGCAGATGCTTAATGGACTGAGCCACCTAGGAATCCCTCATGTCTGCTCTTAACAAAGTGAATCTTTGTCCTGTACCCACGGGGAAACATCACTTAGCAGAGTAAGGGCCCAGTCAGGGATTCAGGAATGGGCAAGTATAATGATTATGCGTCTGTCTGGTGTGCATTTTCTGCATTTATTCCCTGGGAACCTAAGGAGCACACCAATAGTTAAATGGGGTCAAGGATTGATCATCCCAAATAACCTAGGAAACACAACTTAACAATGGAATGCTATTAGCTGGTTCTGATTTTTAACTACCAGAATCATGGCTACTTAAAAGTAAGAGTATGGGAGTGCCTGGGTGGCTCAGTGGATTAAAGCCTCTGCCTTTGGCTCAGGTCATGGTCTCACGGTCCTGGGTTCAAGCCCTACATCGGACTTTCTGCTCAGCAGGGAGTCTGCTTCCTCCTCTCTCTCTCTCTGCCTGCCTCTCTGCCTACTTGTGATCTCTGTCTGTCAAATAAATAAATAAAATCTTAAAAAAAATAAAGTAAAATATGTAAATCATGAGAAAGGAGCTGCATCTTTTAGTTTCCCTGACAATATTCAGGTATTGCAATTTCTTATAAAAACAGTCTACAGTGGATAAAAGAACTCGGAGTATTTTTTTCCCATGGATGATATATAAACATGTCACCAAATCTTCCGTAAAAAATGGGACTGTGCAGTAACGGCAAACTATTTGCTGTTTATTACTTATTCTAATTTTTATTCACTGCTAGTTCTAGAATTATAGAAGCAATTAGGCTTGCAATCGAGCTGTATTTTCAACAAAGATCTGTCTGGGGGAAAAAACTATGTTTGATTTTGGCAAATACCAGCTTATTTTGAAAACTACTGTTTAGGAAGTAGTTGGTATCATTGGTCTGTGTTAAATATTTTTTCCTCCAAAATAATCTGAACAGATAATCAATTACATGCAAACAACATTCACATTACACCTACTATGGCTGAGGTAAAGCAATCCAGATACATCGATTACCTTGAAGGAATTTCGACTCTGGCAAGAGAAACAGAGTTAAACCATAAAACATGTATCATATATTTTATGATAGCAGTACGGATAGATATTTTGGAGTCACTCTGATGTTGGAAATGGCCTATCGTAAGCATAAAATGTAGTATTTTAGTGTTAAAGTTCAAGTCCTTTGCATAACATAAACAGCTGCCTCTCATCTAGCTCACATGTACATTTCCAATCACTTCCTCTTGTTTCAGTGTACACCCAGGAATAATTAATAATAATTTCCAAAGATGGATCATGTTCTCTACTGCCTCCATTTATGCTTGTTTATATGTTCGTTTCTGTGTGTTTCCTGAGTGGGTTCAGAGCCTTGTAAGATGGCTTTAGAGACCCTCATAGACCTCGCACCTGCTCAGAGCTTGACATATAATTCACATCTGTAAAGATACACAAAACTGAGTTGAATGGATGATTTATTCTCCACAAGGTCTTGCCAGCAGAAATTATGTCTTCCCTTTAGTGCTCTCACAATATTTTGTTCTTTCTTTCTTTTTTTTTTTTAAGATTTTATTTATTTATTTGACAGAGAGAGAGATCACAAGTAGGCAGAGAAGCAGGCAGAGAGAGAGGGGGAAGCAGGCTCCCTGCTGAGCAGAGAGTCTGAAGTGGGGCTCCATCCCAGGACTCTGAGATCATGACCTGAGCTGAAGACAGAGGCTTAATCCACTAAGCCACCCAGGCGTCCCTATTTTGTTCTTTCTATCATGTTCTTCTTTCTTTCCTTTGACACATAACCATGGAAAGTTAAGGTGGGTGCCCTTTTTCTCTTGTCCCCTTTCATCCTCTCCTTGCACAGTGCCTACTACATGCTGGGGTCAAATACACTAAATAAGTTAATTACAAATAGGCTAGGGGCTGATCAAAATTAATAAATTTTAAAAAATAAACTCTAGAGGACCATTAAACTGTAAGGTGAGTCAGAGTTTCCCCAGGAATTGGCATAGAGATAAACACCTCTAAACTGACCAGATTCCAGATACCCTCATTTCATGAGGGTGTCAGTTATTCCAGAAATTAATGTGCAAATTACACTAGAAATAAATAAATGTATTTTATCCTAGAAATAAGTATGTTTCATTTTCATGAGTTTCAGAAATTGACATTAGAAGCCAAAATATTCAAACATGCAAAGCTCAAGTGTCATCTAATCTATTATGAATCTAATCTAATCGATCATGTAGGGGACTCCAGAGCCAGAGCTCTCCCTAGTATTGAAGAGGTAAAGGGAATGGGAAGCCAAACTTTGGTAGGGGTTGGGGATGGTAACAGTGGGATGGGTAGTAACAAGTCAAATTGGGAGATAAGAAGGCAAAGAAATTCTTTTTTTTTTTTTAATTTTTTTTTAATTTTATGTATTTGTCAGAGAGAAGGAGAGAGAGAGAGAGAGCACACAGGCAGGCAGAGGTGGAGAGAGAAGCAGGCTCCCTGCCGAGCAAGGAGACCATGTGGGACTCGATCCCAGGATCCTGGGATCATGACCCGAGCCGAAGGCAGCGGCTTAACCCACTGAGCCACCCAGGCGTCCCGGCAAAGAAATTCTTTACATTTGTTTGTTACAGAAAACCGCTTTCCCTTTGAAGAATGTGTCGGGTATTTTCTTCTCCTGGTTGCTCTCATTTTCCGCCGCCCAAATCATTTCAAAATTTATGAACATCTAAAAATGAACAATGAACAGAAGCATTTGAATATTATCTCCTACTTCCTATTGTGTTTTTTTAATCAAACAAACATAAAAATTCTAATTAGCTAGTTTTTAATGATAGGCTTTTAAAAGGTGGTTTTTATCCACCACTTAATTGACACAAAATATTTGAAACTTTGCTAATTGGTGAGCAATTCAGAATATTTCCCTCCAAATTCTAACCTTAACACTCTACTCTGGTGATTACCAGAATATCTACGCCTTCCTTTTTTGAAAGACTTGATAATAGCAAGCCAAAGATCTGCCTCGTTTTGTTGTTGTTGTTATTTGCTTGTTTGTTTGACTGATTTTTATTTGTGTATGTGGTTTTATCCAGTATCCGATGGTATAACAGGTACTGGGGCACAAAGACTTAGGTCTTTCATCTAAGTAACTCACAAACTACCCAATCCTAAAACCCAAGTTGTGATTCAGTGACAAAAATGTATCTTAAAAGTCTGTCTTCTTCCTATTTGGAAAGATTTCAGGCAAAACTACTGGGCTTTACAATGATTATGTGGAGCTCTTCAATAAATTGCATGTGGCCTCTGTTTTGAAGACATCGTGATCAAATTAAAGAGGAGATATTTACTAATCATCTATTTTTCAGTGTGGAAGAAAGACTCATTAGGTCATATCTACATTATGCTTTGAGCAAACCAGTAGACAAGAAACATTTTGTTACAACTTCATTAATCATTTATCATTATATTAGAATGTCCACATAATTTTGACATTCAAAATAAACCATTCTGGGGTTGAAATCAAACTATAAACATCTAGTGGTATATATCCTGAAGCAAATTCTGCTGATTTATTCTTGAAGCAAAGACAGTTCAGCTGATCCTGGCAGCATAACTTTAAAACACACTGAATTTTGCTGAAGACTTTCTCTCTCAAATTCACTTTCAAGCCCAAACTAAGCAAGATAAATTGTATACCCAATGGTGTTATTCTGAGAAAATTATTAGGGTATGAAAAATAGAGGTTGGCTAGCCATGGCCTCAGCAACCCTAACTTGAGCATCATGGCTCCTACCCCTTTAATTAGATTTTCAGCAAGTTCTGCTACTGCTCTTTGGGGCATGGGCCATGGAATTGTGCCAGAACCAGCAGTTAGATCAGCTCAGGCAAATGTGGGATTCTGTTCTAAATTTGTGAAGAGTTTGAACTACAAATAGTATTAAATAGTAGATCACATCTTGATCCTAAATTTGATTTCTTTAAAGTACTCTCATTTTGATTTAGAGGCAGTGTTGCATCTATGGAGTAGTTCTTGGGGAATTAGGAATTGGGTCAAATTAGAATTGCTTAGGGAGTTTTTAAAACCTATAAATACTCATACGTCTGGTTCAACCTTCCATTCCAATTCTCTAACTTTCTCCACTCCATGTGTGTGTAAACTGAAAAAAAAATTAATCGATATTTTTGATCCCCGGCACCATCTAATGTCACAAATTATGGGGATTGCTGGGCTGAGTTTTATGCTGCCAACTTGGAGCTGAAATAACACTGGGTTCTTCACTCAACAAAAATAAGAGGAAAGGGAAATCTCTTTACCCCCAGTGATAGAAGAGGGCTACAGAGGATTATGGGACACAAAGAATCAGGGTTGCTTTTGTCCCAGGATTGCTGGTGTTCATGGCAGAATCCACATCCCTAAAGCTAGCCTAGAAGTAGAGAATCGCTACCCTGGCCTTCTTTTGAGGCCCATTGGCATGAAAGATGCTTCTCCATCCCTTCACTTTCAGTCTGGGTGTATCTTTAGGTTCAAAATCGGTCTCCTACAGACAACATATGGATGGGTCCTGTCGTTTTATCCAATCTGCAACCCTGTGTCATTTTATGGGTGCATTTAGGCCCATATTCATCAGTGATATTGGTCTGAAATAGCCTAGAAGTAGATAGACAGTGTCTTCAAGGACCAACAGTATCATTCACTTTCCATCTATATCAATCATTTCTGTTCTCTGAAACAACATTCAAGAAAAACCAGCATACTAAATATTGTCATCCATAAATTTTTTTCTTCACCTTATTATATCGTTGGATTCTTTTCTGTTGGAAAATGGGGAAAATGTGAGCAACTGTGAAATATTCTAGTGTCCTTGAGATACAACTTACTAAAATAGAGAAGTATCTGGAAAATGAGTAAGCCTGAAAGGCCCATTTGAAACACAGAAGCAATCACAGAGTTACCAGAATTTGGCATTTGAGTTTATTTATTTCACTTTATGAACTCCTGATGAATAACACCCATATCTCTCTGACCCAGTTTAGAGATAAGACATGGAAAATGTACAAGGAGAAAAACGGAACCCTAGACAAATAAAGAAGGGAAAGAGAAGGTGATGATGGAAATGCCCACCAGACAAAGACCACCGGGAACACACCTACATTAGAATAAGTTGAATGGCTCCTTGCAACAGGGAAAATGCACACCATGGGGGAGGAGAATGGCAAAGGCCATCTCAGTGAGACAGTACTGGAAAGGATTGGGGTTTGTGTAACTAATTTGGAGGAGGTTTGATTTGAAGGACTCGGGTCTTTGTTCTGAACTTGGTACTCTCAGGAAGTGGCACTAATATCATGATTGGACAACTTAATAAATCTTCTCTAGAGAGAGGGAAACTAGACCAAGGATAAAGTTGTGAATAAGGAACTTCTTACAACTTTTACATTAGCCAGTCATTCATAGTAGCCAGGATGGGGGCAGTGTTAGGTCAGTTTTGATGTGCAGTTACTCTTTATGTGTTTGTCTGTTGTCATACATGATTATGGACTGATTTATTTTTGTCTCAATCCAATATGGTCAGAGTGGTTTTGTTTGGTCTTGGTGTTCTGTGAAGTAGCTTACACCCAACAGGAGGAGGCTTAACTGTGAGTGTCAGGCTAGCTCCTAGATGCCAAGGAATGCTCTTCTATCATTTTGGTACTCTGCTCGTCTTCGTTTGTCACATGGCGACACTTAGTCACAGAAAGCGCAGATTCCTTGTCCAGAGTCATAGTGTTAAATAGATTATAGAACTGGCCAGCCTGCCCTTCAAGCTTAGGTCCCAAAACACAGTTTTATGCTTCCATCAACCAATAAATAAATATTTCTGTTGCCACAATCAGCTTCAACATTGTGAACAAGTAATTCTTTTGTGGTTAATTATCGTCCAAGGGCCTTGCTGTCTTCCCTGATGCTCTTCTGAGCTCCTACTTTTCTCTATCGCTAAAACATTTTACAATTTGTCCCCTCTCCATGGTGTCTATAAAAGAGGAAAACCAATTTGGATGATTCTGCTATATAAAAAGTAGCCTGAAAAGTATGATTACTGGATCTAATGCACACACACATACACACACAGAGAAATACAAAATGTCTAGTTAAATTTTAATTTCAGATAGTGAATACCACATTTTGGATAGGTATGTCCCACATATTATCTGAAACATACATATCCTAAAAAAAATATTTATTGCTTATCTGAAATTCAAATTTAACTAAGTAGTTCCATATTTTAACTGGCAATCTAACCCTAAAAGTTCAGTGAAAATTTAACCTTTTCCACCATGAAATCAATTTCCTTTTGCCATCTTGCTGTCCATGATAAAAAAGAAATCATTTACTTACTCCTTGGAGGCTGAACATTATACCATATTTATTTCTGTATCTCTTTTGGCGAGCATAGATAGTCTATAGATTTTTTTTAAGCAAAGAAACTACAATCTGAAGTCTTTATACACATATACATCAACATTACCATTTGATAGCTAAAGACAAGCACATGAGTATATGAAGTAACAAAAAAAAAAATAGCCAGCATTATATTCTTTTAAGATTAAAGATGCGTTATTCCTCGTGGACTCAATAGTCTTTTATGGGGCCCCAACTATGTGCCAGGCTCTATCAGGCACTGGGGATACAAAGAGAACCCCACAGTCTAATGAAAGCTAATGGAAAAAGAAAAGATTAGCTCATCTAGCTCTTCATTTATCTTACCCATCCTTCAGTAGAACATTTACTCTTGGTTTTGTGAAACAAATATGCTTTAGCAGTTTGTTTAGGAGAACATGTAATTAATTTTCTTCCTGGTTTCCACTAGACACACGTGGATACCTGTGCTCTTAGCTGCTGCCTGTTATCAGAGTTTGGTATGCATTTGCAAGCAAACTTTTTCTGATTATTACTGCCTCTCGCTCAGACCTGAATCATAAAGTGGGTATATAAGTATTTTGACTTCCATACCACTAGGGATCATTTACTACCAAAGGATACTTGAAGGTTTGGTTACCACAGGATAGACTGATAGTCTTCACAATGAGAAAATATGTGATCTGAACTCATTTGTTGGAAAAAGAAAATAGCTGTGCTTTGTAATAGTCTCATTAGCAACTTTATGCCAAAACAAATGCTATAATCCTCTGTTAAAGAGGAACAAAAGAGAAAAAATAAGCTTAAATACAACCCACTAATTATTTTCCCAGAAAGCACTAACTAAATGTAGTAAGGTATATAACTCAGATTTATCTTCCTAGTTTATGACATATATGTGCAGCATTGTTCTGTGAGTACAGAATAACATTTGACTGCCTGGAACATCTTTGTTAAGTAAAGAACAAAAACTTCCAACAATTCCTTTTCATGGAGTTGAAGGAGTTCTCTGGAGCAGGAGAAGCACCCGGGGTAGTGATCTGAAATATGGGAGGGGAAATTACAGTCCACAATGAGAAACTCATTTGAAAGTGACCAGCAGCATACACCATGTATAGGAATGTGGGGGAAAAAACACTAAGTATTGAAAGGATAGTATAATGATTATGAACTGTCCATGGATACACCTCAGTGTTGGATAACTAGGGATGTAACATGATGAAAAAAGTTGACATAGATTTGCTCAAAGTATCTGCAGATTGGTTCTCAGATCCTCCTTACTGTTCCAGGATTAGGAGATCTGTATTCACCAGTGCTTCAAGAGGAAAGGTAAGACTAGCCAAGGACATAGGATTCCTCTGTGTTGCTATCCTAAAAGCTGCACAATCAGACCTCTGCCCTCATTTGTTAATATCATTTGCCTGTCTTATTAGCCTGGAAATGTTGCATGGTCCCTCCCAGTGATGTTTGCAAATACGGTCACCCCTAGTAGGTACCGCTAGCTCTTTTGAAAGGCTCACATACACTTAGGTTTAAGGGACTTATGGCTATGACTTTGGATCTTTTGATGAACAAACTCCACCAGGATTATAAATGGTCAGGTTGAATATTCACAGCTTGTCAATAGGGTCAGGTCATATGAAAGATCTAGAAATACAAATGTCACCATTTGTTGTGGCTTTCTGACCACCGGGCCAGTGAAAACACCCGGCCAAATGTTTCCTTGTCCAATCATGCATCTCCATGTGACAGAATTCCTGAGCTTTCTTCCCTGGGTTCAAACTTAACTAGAATGTAATGTATGCAAGTTATCTATTAATACTCAGTGTCTCCTTTAGTGGTTTTATCAATATTTTCCCATTATTCATCAGACCTTTGTCTCACAGTAATGTTAAAGCAGAATGTAAAAGCAATTCCAGTTTGCAATATAATAAATTGAGGTGTAGAAAATAAAAGTGAAAACTATAATTTATATGTCAGGCACTGGGCTTGATGTGTAAATACATTCTGTAATATAAAAGTCACAACACTCAAGAAAGTTAGGAGTTATACCCACTTTCAAGGTGAAGAAACTCAGTCCTACAAAAGGCTATGGAACACAATTGGAATTCATTATAAACTGTGGCCCAAATAAAATTGCTCTAGTCAATGAACTGAGATTGTAACTTAGGCAGATACTGTTTTGTTTTGTTTTGGTTGGTAGTGTTCATTTTGTTTGGCATCTGATCTATACTAAGGTATATACCTGCATTACTTCTTTAACTATGTTTGGCCAAAATTGTCTGACTCCATGACATCATGTTACATGACTCCATGAAGAAAAATCTAAGAAATATGTCATGAATCCATTTGCTTTACAAAAATGCAGTAGAAGTGTACTTCCGGGAAAAAGTCCAATAGTTTGACCTCATATTTGTAGGTCCAGGGACATTTCTAATATCTTTAAGTTTTAAGTTCTCACCATTGGTAAGAGATCCAAGACAGAGAGAGCTAGAACTGAATGACATTAAATTGCTCCCAGCTTGGAGACACAGTTTACTTACTCACACAACGATGCTGTTGAATCTGTTGAGAGAATTTGCAATTCCTCCTTTTCTCCTTGGAGGAACTTCTCTCTCCAATAATTTGATTTCTTAAATCCAGTGCTCTGTCCAGTACTCTTTTCATTCACTCGCCTCTGTGATCATGGCAGTGAAGATGGGTCTATTCTGAGCAGGCCATTAGAAGCAGGGCAAGTGGGCCAGTGGGTTAGCCATTTGAATAATGACTCACTGCCCCCTAAGGAGGAATTTACCACAACAATTTCAGAGGAATCATTATGCCCTTTGCCCCTTCTGTCTGGATTGGATAAATCAATTTTAATGAAATCATTTCAGTTAATCTTTTACGTATAACTTGCTTGGTTCCATGGATGTGAATTTTACCAGGTCAACCCCCAAATGCTTCAGAGGTGCTTAGGCTGTTGAACCAAACTGCCTGAAATAAGTTGCCCAGTCAAGGTTACACAGAATAGAGGACTAAGCTTAGAATGGATTTCCTCGTTCTCAAACCAATATTCTATCCTCTCTCACTGCCTTTTTCCCCCCCTAATAAAACTGTTGTAGCTAATTACTGGATTAGGAAACCTAAAGCCATATGAAAACATCCCTAATGGCAACAAAGGTTAAAGGGGGAAGAAGCAGGATGCATTTGTGTGCTGATTATTGTTGAAGGACAAAAGTCTTTTTGAAAATCATGTTCTTCTCCAGCAATAAGCTCTTATAATAGATCTCCACCCACAGAGATTAAAAGGCTTCAGGGCTATACAAATAACAATAATCAGACCAGTAACTGTTAAAAGCATAAGACAGGTAAACCCAATGAGAAGCCTTCAGAGGGAAGCAGATAAGCGCCACATGAGAGGGAAAATGTCAGTGAAGCTATTTTGCTCTAGAAGATTTTTTTCTCTCTCTCTTGAAGAGAGGAAAAGGCACTGATTAGAAACAGAAAATGTGTATGCATTTTAAAAAGAAAAAGGAGTGTCAACGGAGGCATATCTGCCTGGTAGACTCTTGTCCCTGAAAGTTTGGGGGCTTACGTTGCATGTAACCCTGTGCCATGGTGGCTCGACCTTATCTTTTCGGAAAAGTTGAGACTCAAAAATATATGTCAGTCAGAAATGTTAAACACATTAAAAAATTTCAAATGAGGGAAAACATGTGGTTGAAACACATTCAGATTCAAAGTTGGGTGGGTAGTGGGACAGTAACAGATAAAATGCTGATTTATTTCCCATTGCCTCACCCAAGTAGTAGAGGTCACCAAGCATAAAGAGAATGGGGTTCCCGTGGATTTGTTCTCAGTAATCCACCTGCCCCAGAAGGTGGCCCCAGAAGGTGGCCAGAGCTGGGCCCCCCCTTAACTTACTTCAGGAGAGTCTTGATTGCATAGGAAAGATACGAAATGATTGCCTGATGTAGATAAATGGTTTTCTGCCTTGACACCAACACTTGTTTTTAATATTTCTCTGAGTAACTAACTCAATTTCTTTGACCATGACTATGGAGGTACAATTTACATATCATACAATTCACCCATTTTAATTGGATAACTCAATGGAGTCTAGTAAATAGGGAGAGTTGTGTAACCATCACTATAAGATTTTCTCTTTGTCTATGACTTTCTGCAGTTCGATTATACTCTGCCTTGATGTCTTTGGTATTCATGCCCTTGGATGTTCTCTGAGTCTCCTTTATCTGTGGTTTTGTGCTGCCGTTAATATTGAAAAGTTTCTTGACCATCTTGATATTTCTTCCACTCCATCCTCTCTTTTGGAGTACCGCCTGGGTGGCTCAGTGGTTTAAGCCTCTGCCTTCGGCTCAGGTCATGATCTCGGGGTCCAGGGATCGAGCTCCGCATCGGGCTCTCTCCTCAGTGGGGAGCCTGTTTCTCCCTCTCTCTCTGCCTGCCTCTCTGCCTACTTGTGATCTCTCTCTCTGTCAAATAAATAAATAAAATATTTTAAAAAAATATTGAAAAGTTCTTGACCATTACTGCTTTGAATACTTCTTCCACTCCATCCTCTCTTTTGGGTAGTCCAGTGCCGTGTGTGTGCTCCTTTCGCTGTCGAACCATGGCTCTTGCATGTTCTTTTCTGGTTTTACTTACTTGGTTTTGCTCTTTCTCTTTGCATTTTCAGTTTGGGAACTTTCTCTTGAAACTCTCTGCCAGCTGCTTACTTCTTCCTTTGCCTGTGTCTAGTTTCCTGATGAGCCTGTGGAAGACGCTCTTCCTTTCTGTTACTAGGATTTTGATTTCTAGAATTTCCTTTTGATTCTTCAAGCTTCTGTCTCATCCATTACCCATTTGTTCTTGCATGTGGTCACATTAATCATAGTTATGTTACTTTTTATTTTTTAATTTTTATTTATTTATTTGACAGAAAGAGCACAAGCAGGGGGAGTGGCAGGCAGAGGGAGAGGGAGAAGCAGCTCCCTCCTGAGCAAGGAGTCCAATGGGGGGCTCGATCCCAGGACCCTGGGATCATGACCTGAGCCAAAGGCAGATGCTTAACCACCTGAGCCACCCAGGTGCCCCAATCATAGTTATTTTAAATCCCCTGTCTGGTCATTCCTACATCTGTATCATATTTTAGTCTGATTCTGATTGCTTTGTCTCCTCAGACTGTTTCTGTTGGGGGGGAAAGGGATTGTTTTTGTTCTATTGAACAGTTACTGGAAGCAAAGTGTACTGTTAGTGTTAATAAGAGAAGAGATAAATGGCCTTTAGTATGAGGATTTATGGTAACCAGCCCTACAGTACAGGCTATGTTTAATGTTTCCTGTACCTGTTAAGTGCCAGAGGCTTTAAACTCCTCTAAGTGTCCTTGTTTTTGTCTCAGTCTCTTGACCCTGGGCTTCCCCAGGTGTTCCTCTTTAGAAAGAGGACAACCTGAAAGGGCAAATCTTTCAATTGTCATCCACTGTTGTTATACTGGAATCCTTTAGGTGTGATGATAAGATGTGTGTGTGGGGGGGGAAGCATTCTGCTCTCTTATACTTAATTATCCTAGCTTTATAGTGGGCCTGTATCTTTATATATTCTGAGTACAAGTTCTTTGTTGAATATGGGATTTGTAAATATTATCTTCTAGTTTGTAACTTGGTTTTTTAAATTCTTTGCAGACCTTACTAAATTCACTCATTAAACAATACAGTACTAACTAGTAAAAACAGACATTAAGACCAATGGAATAGAGAAGAGACCCCAGAAATGAACCTCACATATTTACTCAAATGATTTTTGATAAGGGTGAAAAGGCTATTCAATGGAGAAAGGGCCATATTTTCAATAAATAGAGCTGTGAAGCTACATAAGAAGGAAAGAAATGAATTTGGACCCTTACCTAAAACCCTATGCAAAAATCAACTCAAATGGACTAAAGGTGTAAATGTTAATGCCAAAACTACAAAACTCTTAGAAGAAAACATAGCACAAAAGTTTCATACTTCTGGATTTGGCCATGTTTTCCTGGATATGACACCAAAGGCATAGGCACAACTACAACAAAAATTGAACTTCATGAAACTCTAAAATTCTGTGCACCAAAAGACATTACCAATGGAGTAAAAAGGAAATCCAGAGAATGGGAAAAAAATATTTGCAAATCATATATTGGGCAAGGGATTTACAACCAGAATATGTAGAGAACTCCTAAAATGTAACAACCAGGAACAAGCCCATTCAAAAATAGGCAAAGAACTTGAGTGCTATTTCTCCAAAGATCTCCAAATGGCTATTAAGTACATGAAAAGATGCTCAACATCATTAATCATTAGGAAAATGCAAATCAAAACTACAGTGAGATGCCACCTCATACCCATTAGAATGGCTGCTATAATTAAATAAATAAATCCAGAAAATAACTTGTGTTAGTGAGGATGTGGAGTAATTGGGACCATCCTGGATTGCTTATGAGAATGTCAAATGGTACAATTGCCGTGGAAAAGTGTGGCACTTTCTCAAAAATTAAAAGTAGAACCCCTATATGATCCAACAATTCCACTCCTGGGTGTATATCATAAAAATTACTACTGAATGTATACCCCAGGGTTTTGGAGAGATATTTTTATACTCATGATCTGAGTAGCATTATTTGTAGTAGCTAAAGCATGAACACAACGCTTATCCATTGTCAGATAAATGGATAAGCAAAATGCAGTATATACATAAAATGGAATATTGTTCAGTCTTAAAAAGAAGGAAATTTTAACAAAGGCAACAATGTAGTGAACCTTAAGAACACTATGCTACGTAAAATAAGCCAGTCACAATGACAAATAATACTGAGAGTAGTCAAAATCATGGACAGAAAGTAGAATGGTGGTTGCTATGGGCTAGAAGGAGGGGAGAGTGGGAAGTTAATTGGTATAGAGTTTCAGTTTTATAAAACGCAAAGAATTCTGGATATGGGTGGTGGTGAGGGTTGCACACCATGAACATATTTACTGTGTTAACTATATACTTAAGTGTACACTTAAAAATGGTTAAGATGGTAAATTTTATATTATGTGTATTTTACATCAGAAAAAAAGATTGCAATAACTAGAAAATTCCATGTGATTAAAAATTAACAAGCACTCTTTTTAAAACTGCTGGAAATCTTAACTGAAATAGCTTCCTTGGAAAGGAAGTTGGCAATATGTAGTTAGGCTGAAAATGTTTATATCCTGTGGTCCCACAATTCCACTTGTAGGTTCATACCCTAGAGAAAATCGTGCATGTGTGCAATAAAAGACATGGTCTAAATTGTTCAAAAGAGTAGAGGTTGTGACAATAAAAAACTAAAAAGATTCTAAATGCCCATCAACAGTAGAATGGATAAGTTATGCATATTCTATGATGGAATACTACACAAAAGGGATAACTGAATTATACGTCTATAAATCAAAGGCAAAGATTTTAAAAAGTTGATATGATACAAATACTCATATGAAAATAACAAATATTTAAGAGTAGCCAGAAAAACACTAAGAAAGTAAGGCTATCAGGAAGACTAACTCACCAGACATTGAAACATAGTGGAAACTCTAATTATGGGCTCAGCAGGTTTCCATGGCTCTACTCGGCTCACTGCTAAAGATTCTGTGTTTAAACCATTATACAGCACTAGTGCATGACGAGACAGACCAGTGGAATAAAATATATAGCCCTGAAATAGAACCAACTACATGTACAAATTCAGTATATGACAGAGCCAGCATCTCAAATCACTGCGACAAGACTGACTTTATAAACCTGGTGTCAAGATAAATGGTTAGTTACTAGGGAAAAAATACAAGTAGACCTATATCTCATGCCATTCGCCAAAATAAACTCCAAATACTTTAGGTATCTACATGTAAAAAAAGGAACCATAAAATTTCAAGAGTAAAACATGGGTAAGTTATTCAGAGTAGATGAAGGCTTTCTAATTACTACTCAAGATATAGAGGCAAAAAAACATTAAACTTCAATGAACAGTTATGCTGTAAATAAACAAATAAAAAAATTATTAAAAAAAAATTAAACTTGACCACATAAAAGTTGAAATTTCATGTGACACAAACTATCAAAAATGAAGACAAAATACAATTGAAAAAAGTAGGAGAAAATACTTGAAAAATATACTTCAAAGGGCTGAATGTTTAATATCTATACTTACATAATATATGTAAATATATATTATATACATAAATATATAATTTAAAATCTGAGGGACAAAGCATCCAAAACCTCAAAGAAGAGACCCAAATAAGCAATTTGCACAGACACAAAGAACTTAAACAACCCTGAAACCTATGGAAAAATACTCAAATTCAATCATAATGGGATATGTACATTAAAACAACCCTAAATAGAATGTAAGATCCTGGGTTGGAACCTGGAACACAAAAAGCCCTGGTAGAAAATATGGTGATATTCATAAAGGTCCATCGTTAATAGCCCTTTTCCAATGTTAGTTTCCTGGCTTTGATCGCTAACTATCGCAAGACAGTAACTTTAGGGGAAGCTGGGTGAAGGCTATACTATAAGGCGATTCTCTGTACCATTGTTGTAACAGTTCGGTAAGTCTGAAATCTTTTCTAAATAAAAAGTTTTTAAAAAACAATATATTTAGGGTTACAACATTTTCAGTAACACTACTAAGAATCATAAGGGAATGGCAAGAATAAAATATAGACTAGTGGTTATATCTGAAGGTGACAAATGGGAAACAGATTGGGGAGGGGTACTCAGGGGACTTCAAGAGTCATTTTAATATTACTGCTCTTAGCATAGGTGTGACTACACAAATTCATTGTAACATGACTATTTTATACTTTTTATATATTTGATAATTCTTTTGAATCAATGTAATATATTTAATAAATACAATATATGATCCTAGCAGAAGTAGAAAGTGTTTACATTGCAAAGAGGCTTTTTGTAGCAATTTGAAGTTGCACTGCATTAAATCTCAATACTCCTGAAAAGGCCTTTTGATGTTAAAATTTGAAGTGTTAGGTTTGCTTACTCCTCCATCTGTAGGTCCCTAATGTGAGCTGGCTTGCGTTTAAGGATAGTAAAATCTTGGCAACAATGCAGTTCAGTTCTGAGTGTGGTATCAATGGAGAAAGGGAAACAGTTGGAATATTTGCCTTTGGATACAATTTTAAGAAGAACAAATGGAAGAGAGTACTTATTGGCACATACTGAGAAAAATCCCCCTGCAGTGAGTCTCAAGATACCCAATTAAGATAAAATTAAATCATGCAAATATTGATCCAGCTAAATTTGCCAGGGGTAAGTCTTATTATCAGTCAAATTTCTTTATATCAAGTAGCAAGGAACTGTAGAAAAGACAAAAATGTTTCAGATATTTTTTAAGTCAGCTGAACAGTAATAATAGAGAAAAACATTTCATTACACTTTTATTACTTGCACTGGTTATTGATTCATAGTTTTGGTTATTGTGACCAATTGCATTTAAAGCATCAGACCCTTTCGCAGGTGTTTAGCACTATCATAGGTAATGCTCTACCCTCAAAGAGCTAACATTTTTCTTTGCATAAGATGCACACATTTTAGGTAATTTGTACAGAGCTAAATGCATAAAATGGCCAGCAGCATACCCATGAGCACAACAATGGCACATACACTCTGAATGTCCTTGGAAAGTGTCTATTAGTAATTTCATTGATCAAAGTAATTGGATTTACTTTCATCACAGACTGAAATCACCTTCTGGGGAACTCCATCCAGTTGTTGTAGAAAAATATGTATTTAATTCCACAACTTTGCTCGAATGAATGCAGGTCTGAATTTCCTTAGTAAGATTTTTTTCCCTTAAAGATAGTTTCCAAAAGCAAAATATGCATTTAAAACTTTGCGATAAAGCAAACTTAAAAAAAAAAAAAATTGCCTCCAGTAAGAAAGGTATAGACATTTGGTCATGAATTTTCCTAAAATTGCCTTCCTTGTTTCGGTCATTGTTCCAAGTTGTTAGCCATAATCTAACAGGTATGTCTGATAAGGAAAGTAGCTGATTTATTTAAAGTCTACCAATTTCACATGTCTGTGTGAGAGACCACATCAAAGCACTCACCTTGGAGGTCATAGTTACCATCAATGCTAACCCTTGACCAAAACATTTCTGGAGTTCCTCTTTTGGAATTGCTCTTAGACCTTGGGATATGCTCCAGAGAATCCTCAGTAGAGAATCTTAATCCTTGGATAATGGATTTGATTTTTGAAAACGAAGTGATGTGGAGTTCAGGATAGTGAAAAAAAATGGGTGATGAATCTGGTGAGTAGAATCCTGGGCTAAAAACGAGGCATGATTGCATTCAAGTGTAAGGTGCATTCATTTGTACACAAATGGCACCTTAATTAAAATGAGCACATAAATTTGCAAAGAACCTAATTTGAAAAACAATATTCATTTGTTTGCATTAGTTACACTATTGATATTTAAATTGGGGGCAGGTTCTTTTTTGTTGTCTTAAATGTTGGAGGAGAGTTGCACACATCTCTGACAAGCCATTCTATTTCTGCTAGGCCAGGTCTCTTGCCTAGAAGTCACTTCAGCACTATCATTATGGGGTACTGCCCTGAGTTCCTATGTCTTCTTCTAGAATGGGTGGAACACAGAAGGTTGGAGCCACTCTTTTCTTTCCTCACAGAGCCCACAGCCTGAAGGAAGCCACAAATAAAGGCTGTTTCAAAGAGCTGGCGTAGATGACAACAAAAGCCACAGAGTAACCAAACCCCCAAACCTACCAATTTGTTGAAATTCGATCAAAATGAAATGGAAAACAAGTTCACTCAAGTTTATTGAGAAAACACACAGCCGAGAGACATGTGGGGAGCAAACAAAGGATATTTTCACCTCAAGGCACTAGTTACGTGCAGAGACCTCCATTTCTGTCAAAAATAGTTGGCAGCAACTTCTCCTCTCTTCCCCGGACTGTAGCTTTTCTCCCTAACTTGCTGCTCACTTCCCCGCTCCGGGCATCCTCCCAGGCCTCCAGCCTGGCTGTCCATCCCAAGGGCCCCCACAGAGCTTAGGGCAATTGATGGCTCCTGTGAGTCATATCCTGACCCCTGAGTTTGTTTCCTCTCCCCCTCATGCTTTTCTAAAGATAAGATGAAGCCATTTTCTCTCCTCTAGCTGTTCAAATTGCTTTCTCATTACCTTTGAGGCCATGCAGGAGGACGGTTAAGTGCACGAGTTTGAATCTCCGCCTCCTCCTTAATAGCCTTAAGATCTACCTCACAGGCCCCTTATGAAGATTGAATGAGCTCCTGCTCCTAAAGCTCTGAAGGCCAGAATGAGCCCTCAATGGATGTGGGTTATGATTGTTCTTATTAACATGGACTTCATCGCGCTCAGCAAATGCTACCTCCCTGTGCCACCCTATAAGGACCTCGCTGGGCATATTCAAAGGCCCACTGCTTTTGGCTGGCTGGCTAGCTGTTCTGCTCGCACTTAGGCCTATGAGGAGTTCCAGGCAAGGGGAATTCTGTCACCTCAGGAGACTTTTATCTGGAACAGCCTTTATCTCTTTCACTGTGGGGATTTTCCCCCAGGCTCTTTTGTCCTCTCTTTCAGAGCCCCTTTTGCCTCCTTTTTGTGCTCCATTTGCTTAAGGGGGGGGGGGGTAAGTTGGCTATAGGGGGGTAGAGTTGCCCTATTTACAAGAGAAGCTATCGCCATGGTAACTTGGTATTTTGATACAGGCATGAAACAATTCTGAGGGAAAAATAGATCCATTATTTTTCAACTTTGGCATGTAGCTGTATGGGAATCAAAATTCTTGCCCAACGTTATATAGCTGGTTCAAATGTCAAAGCAAAGAAACAAGTTTTGTTGATATTTTAAATAAGTATTGAGCAACCGCAGCATGCTATCAATGGAGCTGAACATTCTCACAATTAATTTCTGCCTCTGAGGCTCTAAACGCTTGAAGGCAACGGGGCATCTACTACTTTGGTGAACTCATTCTCTGAATGAAAAAAAATGGGGACCCACGGTTAGACAAAGAATGGCTGTGTTCACCCAGATTGCAAAAGGCATTGTGAAAGATGTCTTTCGGAGCTGCTGGGATGTTTTGATTGTTTATTGAGAAGGAACAAGATGGAGAATTTGAAAAATCAGCCTGTTCGGCTGGGTCAGAGGAACAGTATTGCAGTGTATCCTACTTCTATACGTGTAGGGCCCAGAGAGGAGGCTGGTGTGGGTTACTGACGACCAGGCTCCCCAGCAGGAACTGCTAATGTAGATGAGTGACTTGTCACTCCTGCCTTTGGTGCTCTTCCTCTGGTGTGGAAACGAGTAATTCCAATGCCGTGTGGGGTCTCTGTGAAGAGAGCTCCGAGAGGCTGTGAGAGAAGGAAAGAACGCCTCCCAGAGATGAATTTTGAACTGTTTTGAAGGGTGGCCAGCTGGTAAAATCAGGTATTGGTGACATTGGTGTGTGGCCTCTCTCCAAATGATGAACTTCTGTGCTCCCTCTGCCAAGTGAGGCCAAGCCTCGTCGCTCCCTCGGCATATTCCGATGCCCTGGGTGTTCCTAGGAGCAGGCTCGCTGACAGGCCCCATGTGAATTCCCATGTGCAGCTATGTTCAGTTTGCCAAATGTGCCACGTTTTCCCTGCCCTTTGCTCATTTCATTCCATCTGTCCAAAATCTCCCGGTCGCACCGCAACTCGTCCTCTCACCATCCCACATATCGACTTCCTCTTAACCAACGTTTGTTGTCCTTCAAGCCTTGGCTTCAATGTTCTCCCCTTGGATAACTTTTGCTGATGCCTGGCGGGTGGGCTCGCTCTCCAGTTACTTCCCTTCTATCGGTGCTTATGAAAGTGTCCTATCACTGCCGGTTTTCTGGTCTGGCTCTGGCAATTTCACTCACTCCTTTTGCTCCCTTTGATGTTATGAGCCATCACTGGCCACACTAGGTGCTGTTGCCTTTTGTGTTCCCAGGATCTAAATGAATTTTTATTAAATCATTGCACAAATGAAGAAAGGGGGACATTGTCTATTCTATGGAAGAAAAGACCTTGTCTCATAATGCTGTTTCTTGGGTTCGTTTGAAAGAATCTTCCTGAAAGGTGTTTGGATGTTTTTGGTCATTCAGATTGAGTTCCAAGAGTTAAGTATTTTGCAACCAAGTTCTTTGTCCATAGATATTTTTTGACAATATTTTCTTCAAGGCTGAAGTGTGCCTATTCATTTTCTTTACAGTGTCTTCTGATGAGAAGAAGCCTTTAGTTTTGAAGAAGCCCTCTAATTTGTCTTTTTTTTACTTTGTGGTTACTGCTTTCTGTGTCTAAGAAGACTTTATTTGCATTAGGGAAGTCTCCTTCAATTTCTGGTTTGCTAAGAATTTTTTTAAAAGCATGAATGAGTATTGAATTCTAAAATTTTGTTAAATTATTTTTCTGCATCTATTGATGAGGCTATATAATTATTCTTTTTTATTTGAATAATGTAGTGAGTGAAATCGATTTATTTTCAAATGTTAAACCAATTTTGGGATTAATCCTAAGTTTTCATAGAGTATTATCCTTTTAAAATAATGGAAACTTGATTTGCTATTATTTTCTTAAGGTTTTTATGATGATGGTCATGAGTGATATCAGTCTGTAGTTTTCTTATAATGTCTTCGCAAGGTTTTGGCATGATGATAATGTTGGCCTCAGAAAATGAGTTTTGAAGTATTTGTTCTATTTTCGGACATAGTTGTGTCAGGTGTGTATTGTTTTTTAAGTGTTTCTTTGATGGAAATCATAAGTGGGGGTCCCCGGGTGGCTCAGTTGGTTAAGTGTTTGACTCTTGGTTTCAGCTCAGGTCACGATCTCAGAGTCATGGGATCAGGTCCTGTGTTGGGCTCTAAGCTCAGCAAGGAGTCTGCTAAAATTTCTCTCTCCCTGTCCCGCTGCCCCTCCCTGAGCTCACTTGCTCTTTCAACCTCTCTCAAAGAAATGAATAAATCTTAAAAAAAAAAAAAAGAAAGAAAGAAAAAAATCACAGGTTAAGGACACCTAAATATGACATATTCAGTGAAGGAAGGTTTTTGATTATGAATTCAGTTTTCTTAATAAATAAAAGGATATACCATGTTTTCCTTTTATCATATGGTAGTTTTGATGAGTAACATTTTCAAATAATTCCTCTTTTTCATCTAAATTAAGGTACATAAAGTTTATAGTAGTATTTTCTTCCTATCCTTTTAAGTCTATAATCTATAACAGTATCACACTTGTGATGGTTAATTTTATATGTTGATTTGACTGAGCCACAAGGTGTCCATTTATTTGGTCAAATATTAGTCTGGGTGCTTCTGTGAAGGTGTTTCTAAAACATAATTTTGGATGAGATTAACATTAAAATCAGTGGGCTTTGAGTAAAACAGATTGAGTTCCATAATGTTGGTGGGCCTCATTTAATCAGTTGAAGGCTTGAATAAAACAAATAGGCTAGTGTTTCCTGAGCAAAAGAATTCTCTAGCAGATGACTTTGGTTTCATCTACAGTATCAGCTCTCCATACTTCTACAGCAAACTGCCTTTGGACTTGAACAAGAACATTGGCTTTCGTGACTCTCCAGGCATTCCATACTTGCCAGTATCCATAACTGCATGAGCCATTTCCTCGTAACAAACAAGATAAGTATCCTGTTGGTTCTGTTCCTCTAGAATTCTGACTAATACAACTCATTTAATTCTGATATTGGTAATAGTTGTTTTCTTATTAATCAGTCATGCTAGATGTTTGTCAATTTGTTACTCTTTTCAAAGAGCCAGATTTTTGCTTTATTAACTGTTTTTATATTCTGTCTTTTTCCTACCTCATTAATTTCTGGTCTTCTATTTGTTCCTACTTTGGGTTTGATTTGTTCAAATTTTTATTAAGGTGGAAATGTAGATAGCCTCAACCTTTCTTCTTTTGTAATATAAACATTTAAAGCTACTTTTTCTTTCTAAACACTGTTTTAGTTGCCTGCCATAGATTTGGGCAAATATTTTCATTATCTCTTACTTTGCCATAATGTCTAATTTCTCTCATGATTTCTTAGACACATGGGTTATTTAGAAGTTTGTTTTTTAACTTCCAAATATTTGGAGTTTTAAAATATCTTATTATTTACTTCTACTTTAGTGTTGTTGTGGTCAGAACTCCTAATCTATAATGTTTTAATCTCTTGAAATTTGTTGAGACTTGTTTTATGATCCATCACATGATTTACCTTCTTGAACATTTCATGTACACTTTTAAGGAATATGTATTGGACAGTAGTTGACTATTCCATAAATATCAATTAGATCAAATTGTTTTATAGTGTTGTGCAATTCACTATTGCATCTTTTGCATATTTTTTTCTGTTACTGAGAGAGGAGTGTTGAAATCTGACCCTTACTGTTGACTTATCTCTTCCTATTTTTAGTTGTCATGTTTTGCTTTTGTATTTTGCAGTTGTGTAGGTAGGTACATATGTATTGAAGATTTTATATATTCTTGATAAATTGACCATTCCATCATACTCAAGTCTTCCTCTTGTCTGGTGCTATTTTTCGCCTTTAAGTCTTTCCTTTTTCTTTTGTATTTATTTATTTATTTTTAAAGATTTATTATTTATGAGAGAGAAAAAGACAGAGAAACAGAGAGAATACATGAGTGGGGGAAGGGGCAGAGAGAGAGAGATGGAAAGAGAAAGACAGAGACTGTCATGCAGACTCCCTGCTGAGTGCAGAGCCCAGCGTGGGACTTGATCCCAGAACCCCAAGATTTAGATACCTACATGTATCATTTCCAGGGCTCTTTGTTTTGTACAGTAGATCAGAGTTGCCATAAGGTGTTTTTCCTTTAGCCTGAAGAACTCCCTGTAGCATACATTATAGTGTAGGTTGGATTGGAAAGAATATGCTCATTTTTGTTTATCTTAAAATGATAACCTTTATTTTTGAAGAATATTTTAACTAGATATAGAATTTTGAGTTGTTACATTTTATTTTGGAGAAGTCTGAAGAATATTGTTTCATTGTTTTGATATCACTGCTTCTGAAGAAAAGAAAATCTGGCTAAAATTTATATTTTTATATACAAAACATCATTTTATTCTAGTTATTTTTCAAAATTTTTCCCAGTAGGCTTCTATAGGAGGCTTTATAGGAGGAATAGACTGAAGGGACACACTATACCCCACTACTTGTGAAGACACTTTTATAGACAAATATTTAATTGTGAATTTGATGTGATGTTGACATCTACCTCAACCATCAGTAAAAGAGAAAGAAGCTCTTCTTTAAAAAATAAATAAATAAATAATTGCTGAGTTATATATACTTTGGGAAGAGTTATATAATATATAGTCTCTTTCTGATATGAAGAAAAGGGACACATCACTTGGGAAGTGATCACTTTCAAACTCTTTTTCATGAAGTTATATAATAATTATCCAAATAGTAAAAGTAATAGTAAAAGTTGTTCCCATATATTCAAGGTATTATTGAAAGTACTTCATCTATATTAACTCATGTAATACTGAAAATAATGGTATGAAATAGGAATGATTATTGTTTCTTGGTTGAGGAAATTGAGACTTAGGCAGAAATAAGCTGAAAATATTTCAGTCTTTATTTTTACAGCCAAGAACCTGCTCTGTGGATACAGAGTATAATCTCTCCTCCCATACTTATTTCTGGTACTTGTATTTTACCCTCTTCTTCCTCCTTTAGTATTTCGTGTTTGCTTTTCATGTTCTTCATTTGACATGATTTTAAGAGTTGTAAGTTATCCAAAATCTAATTTTTCTTTATCTTTAAAAATACTCTCCAGTCTTGGCAAACATTCACATTTCTAAATCACTCCAGTGAGTGTCCATTTTGTCTTTTTAACTTTGAGTCTTCCTGTCACGAATTCTAATTTGACTTGATGAAATCATTCCTTTTCAATTATAAGAAGCAATAAGCCGTTTCTGTCCCCAGAACAACAAACCTCAAACTTCTTTCAATTGTCTGTCCTCCATGTTAAATTATGTGTAATGATATATTGGTGTGACTTGCTATCTTGTAGGGATTGATTTGACTCTACCAATCTCCCAATCTCATTTCTTCTAAGTCCTTAGGTGCTTCTAAAACCTTTTGAATGGGTATGATAGATTTTTTTGGGGGGGGAGGGAAGGGTTATCATGTCACTTTAAAATTTGAAGTTTTCTTTTTTTAAAAGATACAGTAAAAAATTTTTGCAGCCTCATAAGATACTCTGTCAGAATACAAATGAAAAACAAAAACAAACAAACAAACAAAAAACAGTGAGATGCCACACATGAAGAGCAATTAAATGATAACTTACAAATGTTTCAACATTGGGCATCATCTTTGTTCTAGTATTAAAAACTATAAGAGTCTTAAGTAGCTCAACATCTATGGGGAGGTTTAGTATACATTTAAATCAGTATTTTTAGTTCGATCTGCAGAGAGCTGGAGTTCACTGAGAAACATGGAAATGGCAACCAATAAAAGGGAAATGGTTTCCTTCTCTGAGCTGCCTATATGAGAAAATATTATTAACAATAATGGAGGTTAGTCATTCACATTGAGAGGGCACTATGCCCATAAGTGCTCTTGAAGCAACATGTCAAATTTGCCTGTTTCTAAAGTTCTGATTTATGTAGTGCCTTTTCCACTGTGTAATAATATCAGTCTCTGAAGTGCATCCCATAATTATACTGGCAATAACCATTTCTTTTTGTTTATAAAAGTAACAGTAAGTGAGCAGCTGAAATGTAATTTCCTGGAGCAAAGATCTAAGAATTGATAATATCTTTTTAACTCTCTTTCTACCATTTTCAAACCCAGTTCAAAAGGTCAAGATTTTTGTTCATAATGATTTTGAAACTATGTTGCCCTGTAAAGTAATGGAATTAACGACGACTGGAAATCACAGATATGTTATTGATTAGCTTTCAACGAATATCTGGAAATGTTAAAATAAAAGCAAACCTCAATTATTCAGTGTAATATAAGGAATAAGACAGTCTATCTGAATTTGCAGGTTATGGGAAGTTTGAGTCATTTCTGCTAGATGTATGAATCAGTTTACTTAACTTGCCTCATTGAATCCCTTTGTATTTTTTTAAGATATTAACATTAATGAACCACCAGACTTGAATTCAGAAATTAAAATATTTATTGCATGGTCAATAATCTTTGGAAAGTATTATAAAAACAGAAATTTGAAGTTTCCACCAAATCCCATAGGTGAAAAAGGATAATTTTTCCCATAAAAATGACTAATTATTTCAAATATAAAATTTAATTCAAAATTTGATGCCAAACAGTTTTGTAAAACAACTGGATAATTTAGAATTTATGTAATATTATTTTAAGAGATGATAAAAATGCAAATATGAAATTGCCTTTGGCTCTCTTAGCTAAGAGAATAAATCCTAGTTGAATCATTTATCTCCCTTTATACATATTTATATTTTTGCTGTAGCCTGAAAACTTAGAGGTAAAAAGTAAAGGCCTTTAGAGGTATCTAGGATGCTATCCATAAACAGATTAAAAGTCATGATATTTAGCAATGTGCCCTCTTCTGCCCCTTTCTCTCAGTGCCTGTGCCTATTTGCATATGTGCCTCTGTCTCAAGGTAAGCACTACCTTGTTTTCTCCCAAATGAATAAGAATCAAATTTAAATTTCATTAAAAAAATTTTTTTTGAGATTTTTTTTTTTTTATTTCTTTGTCAGAGAGAGAGGGAGCACAACCAGAGGGAACAGCAGGCAGAAGGAGAAGCAGATGAGTAAGGAGCCTGATGCGACTCGATCCCAGGAGCCCGGGATCATGACCTGAGCTGAAGATAGCCACTTAACCAACTGAGACACCCAGGCATCCCTAAATTTCATTTTACTCCACTTATTGTAAGAAATTAATGCCGCCTGCAGACATGCAGAATGACATGACTTGGGTAAACCGTTAACATGGCTTTCCTCTCTTCAGATGGTGTAGTTATTTGGGGGGGGTTATTGTATAAGAGACAGCAAGCTTACTAGAGATTTTTTCTACTGTCTCTTTATGAAAATTGATTAATATTATATATACAAGGAAAACATTTAAATGAAATTGACTTTTCCTTTTGCAAGAAATTTTTGGTCAGACGCTTTGGGGAATATGAACCAATTAACCATTCTTGATTTGAGACTTTCTGGGTGCCGGTTGTATTTCTTAAGACGTGTTTGATTTTGACTATAAGAAAATTGTTCTAAGGAAAGTCAAATTTAGTACAAGGGTGCAAGAATGTCTTTTGGAACCCACTGGTGGCAATGGGGTTGGTACTGAAGAATGTCTGAGAGGGAGGCACTGTGCTGCTATCCCCATTAGTTTTGCCTTTGGGCAGTTGCTGGGTTCCTAGCTCCTAGCTGCAAACCAGCTCCCTTTGTTTCTCAATTCATATGACAGAAAATGGGTATTTAATAACTCCACAATTACACTGCCTCCATTGAGAAATGCCAAGATGAAGCTGAAGTCCTATTTGCAATGAATGACATGTTTTCAGAGACCCCACCCATTCTGTCCTGAAGGTGGGATTGTGTTACATGGCCATAGTGGTGGTTGTTATAAACTGTGTACATGGAGAGCTTTGAAGGTACAATATGCTTTGATTTTAACTCTCAGATGGCTTCATAAAATTTTGACATATTAGAGAGATAGATATGTATTGGGCCAACCGGTTACTTACTGATTTTTTTTAACTTCTTTTTAATTTTTTATTTTATTTTTTAATATTTATCAAAGATAAATATTGATAAATGATAAGTCAGGTATCATTCAAATAAACCTAGGAAGGGAAAGCTAGAATTGGCCTATAGAATCCCACTGCTAGTGTACAGAGATGTTAACAATATTTGCCCATTTAGATTCATATTGGTTAGCAAATCATATAATATATTTGCTCCTTTTTTATTTTAAAAATAAATAGCACTAGAAATAGTATCAAAGAAAACGCAAGCACATAGGTTCCTATGTAGTTGTAATTCTTTAATGTTAATTGTTGACTCTGGCGTTCTCTGATGTAATGTGGCTCATACACATGAGGTCAAAAGGCAGGGATGGTAGACAAATTGCTGAGATCATGGTGTTGTTGAAGCCAAGGTCAAAGGTATGAGCTCCTTGTGGGCCATGTTTCTTAGAGAGAAAATGGTCTACATCTCCAACCTCCCTTATTCTCAATATTAACAACATACCATTAAACAGGAGGAAAACTGGTGATAATAAAGAGATTTCTTAACCAAAATACCTGTCCTCCTTACTGTATCTAACATCAACTTCATATATAAGGGGAATTGCTTATTTAATCAAAAGACTATCTTAGTTCAAGAGTGAATCCAGGGATGCCTGGGTGGCTCACTCAGTTAAGTGCACCCCTTCAGCTCAGGTCATGACCCCAGGGTCCTGGGATCTAGTCCCAGGTCAGGCTCCTTCCTCAGCAGGGAGCCTGCTTCTCCCTCTGCCTTTTTCTGCTCGCTGCTCCCCCTGCTTGTGCTCTCTCTCTCTTTCTGAAAAATAAATAAAATCTTAAAAAAAAAAAAAGAGTGAATCCAGGAAATTTATATACTCTGGTTTTTATGGAAAGAGATTCTCTTTACTTTATTAATCTAAAAAAAAAAAAAAGGTATAAACACATTGTGACCTAACAATTGTGAAGCCATTTCCATGGCCTAAATAAATCATAATGTATACTATTCCTGAAATCTGTAACATTTCATGATTACTATGATTTTACTACAATAGCAGCTATTTGTTTGAATCTGTCTAATTCCAGTTTTTAGGTCAGAAATAGAAGAGGGAGATGAAAAGAGAGAAAAACGATGAGATAGAGAAATACATATTTATAACCTTTGAAGAAATATGTGAGTGGGGGGCCCGTCATTCCTGCCACTATGAGAAGTTAAACATCTTGTAACTTTAATCTATTTTAGATGCCCAGAGTCACTAAGTTTTGAAACCAGCCAACAATGAGTCAAAGGATGTTTCAAGAAAAGCAAGTTAAAAGTGTTTGGGAATTATACGACATGGTATTACGCCTCAGTGTATATTTCCTTAGAAACCTGAAGTTACTCTTAACTATGATTTTCCAAACTCAGTTAAAAATTTACCAGAACTTACTAATTCTGATGGTATGGTGTATTAGCAAGGGCTAATAATTTTAGGTAGCCTTGATTGAAGAGCTTCCCCTCTTTGGGATCCACGTGGATAGTTTTGCTGAGATACAGTAAATTAAAGAAGAAGAGAATATTTTCCACTGATAAAAAGTGTAAAAGTGCTTCTCACACAGTTGTGAAAGGATGAGGTAAAGACAGACTTGCCTACGCCCTTTTCATTTTAATAAACACATAATAGGGTAAAACATACCCCAAACCATTGTGATGTCTCTTTCAATACAATTTTATTTGACTTACAGCAGGTGCAGCAAAGCACATTCATAAGAATATTCTAAGACTGTTTTCTTTTTCTCCTTCTGTCTGTGTCCATTTGGGGTCTGGTTTATGCTGCTGTCTGTGTCCATGCCCATCAAGCTAGTCAGTGGGTTGTGTCAGTTAACTCCCCATCACATTCTGATGTGATTCTAAGAGCAATCTCAGCGCCATTATGCTGTGATGGTCAGAGTTCTTTTCAAGACAGTGAAGGTTCCATTACGGCAACTAGGAAGAACAGATTTCTTTTACTGGAATCAGAGTAGTCTATTGTCTCTTTGATACTGTTGGATTTTCTTTAAGGGACCCTTTCCAATTTTAGTATGATATCTCTTTGATATCTTTTTTTAGTATGATATCCCTAAAAATCCATTATTTTCTAACCCAACATGTCCCTTAAAGGGCCATACCTCAATTTTAATAATCCATTATTAGATAAAAACATCATCACAGTCAGTGCTAAACCACCCTATAAACATTAAAATATAGTGAAATAGTCACACTACTGTGCTTCCTTTGGTCATTTACCACAGGACTTTATGCAAACTACTTTATTTTATCTCGTTTCATTTTTTCCCTAGCTTTATTGAGCTATAGTTGACATGTAACACTGTACAAGTTTAAAGTGTACCACCTGTTGATTTGATACACTTATATGGTGCAGAATGATTCCCAGCAGAGCGTTAGCTAACACTTCTGTCCTGTCACATAATCACTGTTTCTTTTCAGGGGTGAGTACCTTTAAGATCTATTCTCTTAGTGACTGCCAAGTACATACTACTACTACTGCTATGTACTACTACAATAATAATAATAATAATAATAATAATAATAATAATAATAAAATGTTACTAACTATAATCACCATATTGCACCTTATAACTGTAAATTTGTACATTTTGACCCATATCTCCCATTTTTTCAAGCCCCTAGGTTGTATGTTTCTTCTAGGTTATTCAATCTTTTGTCATGTAATTGTTCATAGCAGGGACACTTGGGTGGCTCACTCAATTAAGCATCTGCCTTTGGGTCAGGTCGTGATCACAGCATCATGATCCCACGGTCCTGAGATCAAACTCTGCATCAGGCTCCCTGATCCATGGGCGCCTGCTTCTCCCTTTCCCTCTGCCTGCTTGAGCTCTCTCTCTCTCTCTCTGTCAAATAAATAAAATCTTTTTAAAAAATAATTGCTCATAGTAGTCTCTTATGATCTTTTGTAATTCTGTGCTGTCAGTTGTAATATTTCCTCTTTCATTCCTGATTTTATTTTTTTGAGTCTTCTCTCTTACTTAATCTAGCTAAAGCTTTTTCAATTTTGTTTATTTTTTCAAATAACCAGCTCAGTTTTATTGATCTTTTCTTTTTTTCTTTTTCTTTCTTTTTTTTTGGTCTCTATCCCACTTATTTCTGCTCTGATCTTTGTTATTTTCTTCCTCCTACTAAGCTTTGTCTTACTTTGCACTTCTTTTTCTAGTTCCTTGAGGTATAAAGTTAAGGTGGTTATTTGAGATTTGTCTTTTTTCTGATTGTAGGCATTTATCACTGTAAACTTCCCTCTGGGATCTGCTTTTGCAGCATTTTATAGGTTTTGATATGTTGTGTTTTCATTTTTTGTTTGTTTCAAGATATTTTTTTTTTTTTTTTTTTTTTTTTTTCTTAACCATATTTTATTTATTTTTTCAGCGTAACAGTATTCATTCTTTTTGCACAACACCCAGTGCTCCATGCAAAACGTGCCCTCCCCATTACCCACCACCTGTTCCCCCAACCTCCCACCCCTGACCCTTCAAAACCCTCAGGTTGTTTTTCAGAGTCCATAGTCTCTTATGGTTCGCCTCCCCTCCCCAATGTCCATAGCCCGCTCCCCCTCTCCCAATCCCACCTCCCCCCAGCAACCCCCAGTTTGTTTTGTGAGATTAAGAGTCATTTATGGTTTGTCTCCCTCCCAATCCCATCTTGTTTCATTTATTCTTCTCCTATCCCCCTACCCCCCCATGTTGCTTCTCCATGTCCTCATATCAGGGAGATCATATGATAGTTGTCTTTCTCCGATTGACTTATTTCACTAAGCATGATACGCTCTAGTTCCATCCACGTCGTCGCAAATGGCAAGATTTCATTTCTTTTGATGGCTGCATAGTATTCCATTGTGTATATATACCACATCTTCTTGATCCATTCATCTGTTGATGGACATCTAGGTTCTTTCCATAGTCTGGCTATTGTAGACATTGCTGCTATAAACATTCGGGTACACGTGCCCCTTCGGATCACTATGTTTGTATCTTTAGGGTAAATACCCAGTAGTGCAATTGCTGGGTCATAGGGTAGTTCTATTTTCAACATTTTGAGGAACCTCCATGCTGTTTTCCAGAGTGGTTGCACCAGCTTGCATTCCCACCAACAGTGGAGGAGGGTTCCCCTTTCTCCACATCCTCTCCAGCATCTGTCATTTCCTGACTTGTTAATTTTAGCCATTCTGACTGGTGTGAGGTGATATCTCATTGTGGTTTTGATTTGTATTTCCCTGATGCCGAGTGACGTGGAGCACTTTTTCATGTGTCTGTTGGCCATCTGGATGTCTTCTTTGCAGAAATGTCTGTTCATGTCCTCTGCCCATTTCTTGATTGGATTGTTTGTTCTTTGGGTGTTGAGTTTGCTAAGTTCCTTATAGATTTTGGATACTAGCCCTTTATCTGATATGTCGTTTGCAAATATCTTCTCCCATTCTGTCAGCTGTCTTTTGGTTTTGTTAACTGTTTCCTTTGCTGTGCAAAAGCTTTTGATCTTGATGAAATCCCAATAGTTCATTTTCGCCCTTGCTTCCCTTGCCTTTGCCGTTGTTCCTAGGAAGATGTTGCTGCGGCTGAGGTCGAAGAGGTTGCTGCCTGCATTCTCCTCAAGGATTTTGATGGATTCCTTTCTCACATTGAGGTCCTTCATCCATTTGGAGTCTATTTTCGTGTGTGGTGTAAGGAAGTGGTCCAATTTCATTTTTCTGCATGTGGCTGTCCAATTTTCCCAGCACCATTTATTGAAGAGGCTGTCTTTTTTCCATTGGACATTCTTTCCTGCTTTGTCGAAGATGAGTTGGCCATAGAGTTGAGGGTCGATTTCTGGGCTCTCTATTCTGTTCCACTGATCTATGTGTCTGTTTTTGTGCCAGTACCATGCTGTCTTGATGATGACAGCTTTGTAATAGAGCTTGAAGTCCGGAATTGTGATGCCACCAACTTTGGCTATCATTGAAAATAGAAGGAGAGATCAAAATCTTCCAGGACAAACAAAAACTGAAAGAATTTGCAAACACCAAACCAGGTCTCCAGGAAATATTGAAAGGGGTCCTCTAAGCAAAGAGAGAGCCTAAAAGTAGTAGATCAGAAAGGTACAGAGACAATATATAGTAACAGTCACCTTACAGGCTACTAATGGCACTAAATTCATATCTCTCAATAGTTACCCTGAATGTTAATGGGCTAAATGCCCCAATCAAAAGACACAGGGTATCAGAATGGATAAAAAAACAAAACCCATCAGTATGTTGCCTACAAGAAACTCATTTTAGACGCGAAGACACCTCCAGATTTAAAGTGAGGGGGTGGAAAACCATTTACCATGCTAATGGGCATCAGAAGAAAGCTGGGGTGGCAATCCTTATATCAGATCAATTAGATTTTAAGCCAAAGACTATAATAAGAGATGAGGAAGGACACTATATCCTACTCAAAGGGTCTGTCCAACAAGAAGATCTAACAATTTTAAATATCTATGCCCCTAACGTGGGAGCAGCCAACTATATCAACCAATTAATAACAAAATCAAAGAAACACATCAATAATAATACAATAATAGTAGGGGACTTTAACACTCCCCTCACTGAAATGGACAGATCATCCAAGCAAAAGATCAACAAGGAAATAAAGGCCTTAAATGACACACTGGACCAGATGGACATCACAGATATATTCAGAACATTTCATCCCAAAGCAACAGAATACACATTCTTCTCTAGTGCACATGGAACCTTCTCCAGAATAGATCACATCCTGGGTCACAAATCAGGTCTCAACCGGTATCAAAAGATTAGGATTATTCCCTGCATATTTTCAGACCACAATGCTCTGAAGCTAGAACTCAATCACAAGAGGAAAGCTGGAAAGAACCCAAATACATGGAGACTAAACAGCATCCTGTTTCAAGATATTTTTGATTTACCTTTTGACTTCTTCTTTAAATCATTGGTAGTTCTGGAGTGGGTTGTTTAATTGCCACATATCTGTGAATTTTGCAGCTTTCCTCTTGGTGGTGATTGCCAGTTTCATACCACTGTGGTCAGAAAAGATAGCTGATATTATTTCAATCTTCTTATTTTTGCTAAAACTTGTTTTGTGCCTTTCATATGATCTACCCTGTAGAATGTTCCATCTGTGCTTGAGAAGAGTGTGTAGTCTATTGCCGTTGGATGAAAGCTTCTGTATGTGGCTGTCAGGTCCATTTGATCTCAAGTACAATTGAAGTCCAATGTTTTCTGTCTAGATGATCTATCCATTGTTGAAAGTGGGGTATTGGAGTTCCCTGTTAATATTAAAATACCATCTATTTATCCCTTCAGATCTGTTAGTTTTTGCTTAATATATTTAGCAATATATACTGCTGATGTTGGGTGATACATTTTTATGATTGTTACATTTTGTCGATAAACTGACCCGTTTTTATTATATAATGCTATTCTTTGTTTCTTATTACTCTTATGGGCTGAAATATATTTTGTGTGCTATGGCCACCCCTGTTCTCTTTTGCTTTCCAATTACATAGAATATATTTTTCCATCCCTTCATATTCAGTCTTGGTTATCTGGAAAGCTAATGTGCATCTCTTACAGGCAACATATCGTTGGGTCTTGTTTTCTAATCCATCTAGTTACTGTCTTCTGATAGAAGAAGTCTGCCCATTTATATGTAGAGTAATTTTTGATAGGGAAGGATACCATCTTATTAATTGTTTTCTGGTTCCCTTGTTCCTTGCTTCCTCTCTTGCTGCCTCCCTTTGTGAGTTGATGATTTTACATATGGATAACTTTGGTTCCTTTGTAAACTTCTTTTGTAAAACTACTCTAAGTTTTTGCTTTGCAATTACCATGAGGCTTACATAAAACATCTTATAGACATAACCATCTATTTTATGCTGACAACAGTTTAACTTTGATCACATACAAAACCTCTACCTTTTCTTCCCCCTCCTTTTATGTTTTTAATGTCATGATTTACCTCTTTTTATATTGTATATCCAATAACAAATTATTATGGCCATAGTTTTTAAAAAAATTTTTTTAAATTTCTTTTCAGTGTAACAGTATTCATTGCTTTTGTACCACACCCAGTGCTCCATGCAATATGTGCCCTCCCTATTACCCACCACCAGGCTCCCTCAGGTTGTTTTTCAGAGTCCATAGTCTCTCATGGTTCATCTCCCCTTCCAATTTCCCACAACTCTCTTCTCCTCTCCATCTCCCCATGTCCTCCATGTTCTTTGTTATGCTCCACAAATAAGTGAAACCATATGATACTTGACTTTCTCTGCTTGACTTATTTCACTCAGCATAATCTCTTCCAGTCCCGTCCATGTTGCTACAAAAGTTGGGTATTCATCCTTTCTGATGGAGGCATAATTCTCCATCGTGTATATGGACCACATCTTCCTTATCCATTCGTCCTTTGAAGGGCATCTTGGTTCTTTCCACAGTTTGGCGACCGTGGCCATTGCTGCTATAAACATTGGGGTACAGATGGCCCTTCTTTTCACTACATGGCCATAGTTATTTTTAATACTCTTGTCCTTTAATTTCTATGTTACAATTCAGTGGTTAACACTCCACAAATAACACTGTTATTCTGAATTTGACTATATACTTATGTTGACCAGTGTGTTGCATATTTTCATGTTACTAATTCTGATCTTTTCATTTCAACTTTAGGAACTTCTTTCAGCATTTCATGTGAGTCAGATCTGGTGATCATAAAATCCCTTAGCTTTTATTTTTTTTTAAATCTGAGAATGTCTTTATCTCTCCTTCCTTTTTGAAGGAAAGCTTTACTCTGTAGAGTATTCTTGGTTGGCAGTTTTTTCCTTTCAACATTTTGAATATATCATCCCATTCTCTTCTGGCCAGTAAGAATTCTGCTGAGAAATTTACCTTATGTAGGTTCTCTTATAAGTAACAAGCATTTTTTTTTTCTCTTGTTGCTTGTAAGATTCTCTGTCTTTGATTTTGACAGTTTTATTATAATGTGTCTTGGAGGAAATCTCTTTAAATTGATTTGGTTTGATGATATATGAGCTTCATGAGCTTGGATATCTGAATCTCTCCCCAGATTTGGGAAGATGTCCACTATTATGTCTTTAAAAAAGTTTTCTGCCCTCTTCTGCCTTTCTTCTTCTTCTGGGACTCTAGTAATTCTCCAAATTCAACCATCTATAACCTTATCCATAGCTCACATTGACTTTCTTCATTCTTTTTTATTCCTTTTTCTTTCTTCTTCTTTGGCTGGATAATTTTGAAGTTCCTGTCTTTAATCACATGGAATCTTTCTTCTGCTTGATCAAGTCTGATGTTACTGCTTTCCATTGCATTACTTTTTCATTTGATTCATTGTGTTCTTCAGCACCACAGTTTCTTTTTGGCTCTTTTTTAATGATTTCTATCTCTTGGTTAAACTTCTTTTATTTTTTGTACTGCTTTGCCAATTTCATTGGCTTGTCTTTGTGCTTGTGGCTCATTGAGTTTCCTTAAAGCAGCTATTTTGAATTCTTTATCAGTTAAGTCACAGATCTCCCTATCTGGATTCAATTACTGGAAGATTATTGCGATTCTTCTGTGGCCTCATGAACCTTGGTTTTTCATATGAGTTCCCTAAAGCTTTGAGTTGCTGTCCTCAACATTTGAAGTAGTAGTCACCTCCTCCAGTCTTTACCAACTTCTTTTAGGAGACAGACATCGTCTAGCCCTACTACAAATTTGGATGCTATCTCCCACCTTCCATGGGTACATTTGCTCCATGTTTCTTGCTTCTTCTTGTGGAAGAATTCTTGAGCTCATTTACTTTCTCTCCAGGCTGAGTGCTGACAGTTTCTGCTTTGCTTTTCCAAACATGGTGTTGAAGCTTAAGATTGTGGTCTCTCTCTGGCCTATAGGCCAGCTTTCTCTGCATACTTATTAGCAGTTTGCCAAAGTTCACCCTTGCCCCACCATTAGAAGCACTCACAGAGCACCAGCAATGGGGTGGTGGGGGTGGGCATGTGGGTGAGGGGCACAGAGTGCTGGACCAAGATCTGTCTACTTATTACTGAGAGTAAAAACTCTCAGGTCCCATGGCGTGTGGTGCTGGATCCTAAAGCTCCCACAAAGGCAGTCTGTCCATGGATGGATGCCAAATTTTTGTTGGTGGTAGGGGAACGGGGAGGGAAACAAGAGACATTTTATGCTGCCACAATGCTTGATTTTGTTTTATTTTATTTTATTTTATTTTACCTTATTTAATTTAATTTTTGGTGCAAAAGTCAGAAACAGAGTCATATCTCCCCTGAAAACAAGTTAAGTGTGATCTTTGCTTTAAGCCTGTGGAATTCAGTGGTCAATTGGATTAGTTCACTCAGATCCTGAATATTGTTCCAATAGGTGGATTATGATGTGACCTTGGGCTTTAGGATCCTATCGTTCTTCAATTCACAGCAAGGATTCCAGCATTCTGTTTTTTTGGGGTGTTTCCTTTCTTCTTTTTCTGCAGTAGAGAACAAGAAGGAGAGATTAACTATCTAGTGGTTATCTCTATTTGGTTGGTTTGCAACAGCAGTCCTTTGGCATTAAGCTATTTTGAAATACAGTTTTACTCTATCACCTAGACTGATAGCAATGACTGTGGTCTGAATTGCCAGTCTGGAAACCTGGTAAATCTGGTAAATTCAATGGTGACTATTCTTTTTCTCTCTCCATCAACCATCGATAATCATTTTCTTGGTTTTATTGATTTTTTTTCTTTTGTTCTATGAATTCATTTGTTCAAACTATACCGAAGCTTCTCTTAAAGTTGTTTAATCTCTCCATCTTTTTCCAGGCCCACAGACAAAGCCAACCATCTGTGACTTGGTCATCACTCTTGTGGACTCTTGCTGTGGATGTCTAACTTGTCTCCTTCCTGTAGCCTTAGCCCACTGCTATGCGTTCCTTCTGTGCTGGCCTAAATGCTAGCATATAGGAAATGGAGAAAGTAATTGAGATGATTTCATAGTTAACGTTTCAAAACAGCATTGAAATTAATCAGTATGAGAAATATCAGAACATGGTCAGCTTTCTCCACATTTTTATAATTTAATGTTGTTTTTACTTTTTAATATGGCAGAATCACCATAATATTATCAATACATAGGAACTCTGAAGATTTTCTTTGGATCCTGTAGACTCTATGGAGCTACTGGTGTGACTGCTCAAAAACAAACAAACAAACAAAAAACCCCAAAACAAACACACACACACACACACACACACACATCTAAAGGTATCTGCCCTTCACTTCAAGTTCTTCCATAGCTTTCTATAACCCAAGGCATAAAATTCTGAATTCTTTAGCATGCTACACAGGGCTGAACTTTGTATAAACCTGTCTTCACTTCAAGTAAGCCTAATTCCTTATCACTCCACCCTGTTCAGCCATTGTGTGAAATAGCCTGACCATTGCTAAACTGTGCCTTTTAATCACACACCTTGATGCTTTTATTTATGTTGTTCCTTTCTAGAATGTTCTTTTTCTCCCCTTTCGGCTTAAGAAAATTACCCTTCCACTCATATTAAGTATTGCCATGATGAAGAGGTAATTCAAAATGGAGCTATGTATTCCTTTTAATAGTTCCAATGCAGTAGAGCCTATTTCTGCTATGGATATACCACCTTATGTAGTGGTTGGTCATGTGACCTATCTCCTTATTAGACCAGGACATTCTTGAGGGTAGACCACAAGTCTTAATCCCTTACAGACTCATGTTTGGCCTGGTGTTCAGCACAGTATAGACCCTCGATCTTCATCCATTAATCAATGACTATGTATCTTTCCAGGTTAAAGGACAAAGTGGAATGTGCTTTCTTAATGCTTCGTATCTTTTTTCTTGCACTACAGCTTTTGTCTCTTAAGGATTAAAAAACATTTTTTTATTCCCATTTAAAGTACTAAACCTAGCAAAACCTATTTAGGAGACTTTACTAAAAACTGAACTCTTTGATTGATATGAATGACTATTATCCGGGTGCACTGTGGATGAAACTCTAATATTGTCAGAAAACAGATTACCTAGGGAAGGTCAGATATTTTTAGTTTATGTTTTTAATTTCATTTTGTCTTGACCATGGAAAAACTGAGCTGAAACTATAGACTCAGTTCATGGGCTTATTCATAATGAACAACTGCTGTGATAATCACCAGTTGGGGTTAAAAGATCAAAATTAATATTTATATACATTTACATTTACAGAGTCTTTTTTTCTATATGTTTTGTATTTTGCTTCTCAGTATAGCTTTTTAAATTAAGTACATGGCAGGCACTGTTATTATGACCATGACACAGATAAGGATGCAGATGAGGCCAGAGTCTACATGGTTCCTCTGTTGTCATATCATTACGAATTGTCATTCTTGGATACTAACTCAAGGCTTCGACCTTCGAAACCCTTCTCTTTCTACTAAACGATACATCTTTCTGATTCCACGAATCTGACTCCCTGCAAACTCCTTCTAGAAAGCACAGCAGTCTATTTCTCTCTCATTCTTCCTTAGGTTATATGTTTCTCTTTCTTACCTCCTCTTCTCCTGTTTTGAAGTAATTATTTCTGCTTGGCCTCAAAACAACTTGGATCCAGTAGGAGGCTGACATACTCATTTTACTCAAAGTAATGAAACAATCAATTTTTAAAGATATTCTGCTTGAAAAGGAAACCTTTATTGATGCTGATTTAATACAAAGGAAAAGTGCAAGCTGAATAGTTGCATTCATTCAAATTCAAAATATAAAGTAAATTTTTTTTTTTGAGTGGGGGAAGACTTTTACTTTAAATTTTTTTTCCCCATTTTATTTATTTTTTTCAGCATAACAGTATTCATTGTTTTTGCACAACACCCAGTGCTCCATGCAAAACGTGCCCTCCCTATTACCCACCACCTGTTCCCCCAACCTCCCACCCCTGACCCTTCAAAACCCTCAGGTTGTTTTTCAGAGTCCATAGTCTCTTATGGTTCGCCTCCCCTCCCCAATGTCCATAGCCCCCTCCCCCTCTCCCAATCCCACCTCCCCCAGCAAAGTAAATTTTACTTTGGGATAGCTAACATCCTGAAATTCCATGTTTTAGTTCTCTTTGCCGGGAACATTAACAGCATTGAAACAATAAGGTCATCTTTCAAATATCTTAAAAGGCTGATGCCTTATCAGAACATACAAAATTTAGAAGTGAAGTCTGAAATTTTGCTTTATTAGAGATAAAACCAGTTTTTATGGGTACTTATTATAATTAAAATAAAAACTTTAAAGAATATGTAGTAGTTAAAAATGGGATTTTAGAATTAGACATGCCTGAGTTTTCCTTCAAACTTTGTAATTCACTATGTGATTTTAGGTAACTTACTTATTTTCTTAAACATTAGTTTACTCAATTGTAAGACAAGCTGATGTTTGGATCAAGTAAGATAATTTATTTACAGCATATCATTAAGTGTAAGACATGCAAAGTGAATTTTTGTTATCACAACATGACATTAGCCCAATTTATCTCTTTGTTATTTTTTTTTTTAAGATTTTATTTATTTATTTGACAGAGAGAGATCCCAAGCAGGCAGAGAGGCAGGCAGAGAGAGAGGGGAAAGCAGGCTCCCCGTTGAGCAGAGAGCCCTGATGAGGGGCTCAATCCCAGGACCCTAGGATCATGACCTGAGCAGAAGGCAGAGGCTTTAACCCACTGAGCCACCCAGGTGCCCCTCTTTGTTATTTTTAATATGTATTTTTAGCTCTTTAGTCAATAACCATTGATATGTATCCCTGGGTAACATGAAAGAAAAAGTCTACACACTCATCTGATCTAATTTGCTCTCGAAATTCTGTTCGCTGTTTTTCTAAAATACCTATGGTGTATACAATACAATGGTAGGATTAGGAGGGAGTCAAAGATGTAGGAACTGCATTTTAAGCTTCCTAGACAGAAATTGAACTAATAGCCGAGCACTTTGGTTAATCAAGAAAATGTTGAATCCAGATAGTCAAGTCAGAAAAACATCTGCTGTAAGTGGAGAGTTGCAGCTTGCATTTATTTTGAAAACACCAATTTTTTTAACCTTCTTTAAAAGTGTAGACACACATTTGGAAAATCACACATGGTATTCATAAATTGGAGATATATATATATATAACTTGATAATATAGTCAATGTTTATAGACCATGTTTATCCTCACATATTTGCATCTTGATGAATTTTATAACAGATAATTCTTACCTCTGACACCAACATTATTAAGGTGATATAAAGTTGTGGGTTTTTTTAAAGATTTTATTTCTTTATTTGACAGAGAGAGATCACAAGTAGGCAGAGAGGCAGGCAGAGGGAGAGGAGGAAGCAGGCTCCCTGCTGAGCAGAGAGCCTGATGTGCAGCTGGATCCCAGGACCCTGAGATCATGACCTGAGCTGAAGGCAGAGGCTTAACCCACTGAGCCACCCAGGTGCCCCAAGGTGATATAAAGTTTTAAGAGGAGAATGAGATAAATCAATCTTCGTCTTTTCCCAACTGAAAGCATTTTTTCAAAGTTCTGAGGTTAAAGTTAGCTTTAAATTTGCTTTAGAAAATGCTACTTAATATATATTAAAGGGAATTAATTATATGCTACCTCCTTTTATGCTAACAAATTACACTTTATTACTGTCTAGATCCTTTTTTTCTCGGGGAACCAACCTCTAGTATTTTTTTTTTAAAATTAGTTCCTTACACAGGACTAAACAGCACAGTGTAATACCATGTCTAAACTTCTATACCTATAATCTAATAGAATTACGGTATAATCTAATAGAATTATTAGACCAATTAATTGGCTTACTATTGGCAAATACATGCAAATTTTATCTGCTAAATTAGGATATCTGAAGGAAAGCAAAGGCAGTTTTAACAAGGAATTAAATTATTCAGGGGTCATATTTACAATCTAGATAGAAGGAACTCCTTTATTTCATTTCATTTCATATCATTTCATTTCATTTTTTGATAGAGTGAGAGAGAGCACACTCCCATGAGTCGGGGGTGGAGGGCAAAGGGAGAGGAGGGAGAAAATCTCAACAGGCTCCATGCTCAGTAAGGCGTCCAACATAGAGCCCAGCACGGGCTTGATATCATGACCCTGAAATCATGACCTGAGCTGAAATCAAGAGTCCGTGGCTTTACTGACTGAGCCACCTAGGTGCCCCTCTAGATAAAAGGAACTCCTTCAAATTGTAGAACTATATCCCTAGATGTTTAGACAAAGAGTGTACTTTCATTTGTCAGAAGAATGTGGGCATTGGATCAGGTTACTTTTATTTCTTTTATCGTGTTTTCAGGAGTGCATTCTGCCTTTCCCACCCCTTTTGTTTTCTGGACTTCCTCTCCTTCCAGTGTGGCTACACATTAAGTCCTTGTGACTTTTCCTCCATTTTCTTTCTGGCAGCCAGCTGAGCAAGCATACAAGCCTTTCCATAGATGAACTAATTGCTGTGGACAAAGCTGGGAGTTGTGAAAACAAAACAAAACAAACAAAACACCTGCAATTTAAGCTATCTTCTGGGGTCTCAGTGTCCTTGAGAACTCAGTCAGTTACTTCTGTTTCAATCTGTCACTCCCACTGCACCAACATTTCTGCTGACTCTTTACGTGATTGCCACAAAACACCCAAAACACACTACGACAAAACAAACAAACAAAAAAACCCAAAACAACAACAACAACAAAAAAAGAAAGCTAAATCTCCAAACTTTTGTATATGTCTTTTATTCTGGAAATGGAGGGGGGTGGTTTATTTACAACAGTGCAAATTGAAATTGAATATCAAAAGTCCCCGGTACTAAACTTTTCTGCAATGTTATTTAATCATGGATATTTCCCCACCTTTATCTCTGTGCTCTCTCCTCCCTCCATTCCCCCACCCCACCCTACTCCAGTCACTTCAAATGTGGCACTCCTTATTCTCCTCTTTTTTGCCCTCAGTCTCAATCCTATGAAGTTATCTTCCTAAACGAAGACTTCGTGCTTATAAGGGGAATTCTTATACCGGTTGCTTCAATTTGTTATTATGCCACATAATGAAGTGGTTAAGTTACCAAAGTTAAAACAAATTAATAAGCATTCAATATGGTGTCCTTCCCAGAACTTTCCATAGAACTGAAGAATGTATTTCCCCAGTTGCTGGGATTGGTGCTACCAGAGAGTTCAACTGACAGCCCTCTTCCAAGGCTGCCCCCACTGAAGAGGGTCTACTCACTCAAGCCAAAAGCCCTCTGAGGGTGGCATGTATCAAATGACTGGTCTATGTAGGTAGGTGTTGCCCCTCATCTCAATTTGTAACTACCCTTAAGGGCCACTGTAGCTTTATAGCAGCCTGAGATGTCAGCTGAGGTCTTCACTGAGAGTTCAAGGCAGCCCAACTTCTTCTGCTTAATCCAACTTCTTCCTCTTCTCATCCATACATGTTGATCCCTAGAGCCCTCCCTGATAAACTTTCTGCATGCCAATTATCTCAGAATCTGCTTCCTTTGGAACCCATCCTGGGCCGTGTTCTTAATTAATGTTTCTCCATATGGTTACTGTGTCTCAGTCACAGTGCCAACAATGCTTTTAGGCAAACCAGGACAGGTTCTTCTCTTGGGCGAGCCTGCATGACAGGTTCATTTGCTCAGGCTGGGCCTTGGGAATATTAGGTTGGGAAACAAGTTATCAGTATTTTTGGAAGATCCTCAAGTGTACTAATGTATAGGCACCTTCAGGAATCTTCCTGCTCTTCCTCAAGGCTCTATACCTCTTTAGCTGCATTTCCTTCTTAAAAGAACCCTTGCTACCTCTTCGGTGTATTTGCGTCTGACCTGGGGAATTGTTTTATTTGATGCTCATCTGAAGAGCCATGGTTTTAGCACCCTGAGACTAATGGGTGACTTCACTCTTCTTAGCTGAGATTACAGCTTCTCCAGTCTTCAAGAATGTCATGATTTATCCACATATCCCATCTTTCCTAGAGGGCGAGTGTAGTCATGTTACTGTACTGGTTTGACGACAGAAGAATCAACCCAACATGCAGAAATAGTCAAGACATTATCTGCCAAAGGACAAGGAATTGTTTTTTCATACCATTGAATCATTTTATCCCACCATTAACAGGTCATGGTGGAGGTGGTCAAAATGTACAAACTTCCAGTTACAAATCAATTCTGGGGATATAACCTGCAACATGGTAACTAGAGTTAACAATACTATGTTGTAAATTTGAAAGTTGCAAACAAAGTAGATCTTAAAAGTTCTGATCAAAAGAAAAAAATGTAATTATGGGTAGTGATAGATATTAAATAAACTTAAAATCAGAACTTAATGTTGTGGTAATCATTTCATAATATATACCTGTGTCAAATCACTACCTTGTATACCTAAAACTAATTTGACTTTACATTCCAATTATATCTCAATAATAAAAAGAAGTCATAGTTACAGTAAATTATTTGGAAAAATAAAAGCAACAAGCAAACAAATCCTGGACCAAATGGACAAACTAATAGCTTTATTTCTATTCTGTCTTTCTGGGTTGTGACCTCAGTACATTCTGGTATAGCCAAGTACTCACTTTTAGTACATAAAGAGATACATATTTGAGGCTTCCTTCTTAGTATCATCTTTTGGACAATACATTCACTTTTCTAAGTTATTAATTTAATATTTAAAACCTAATATTTATACAGCCCCTTGCAGTTTATAAAGTATCTTCACATCAGTTTTCTCATTTGTCATTCTTCAATTGTGCTGAGTGACTTAATAAACCGGGTGATACCAGCATTAGGTTCTTACAAAATGTAATCATGATTAACAAAAAGCAATTTGATATATTTGCTTCTATACCCTGTACATCCAGTTATTAAAGTTTAGTGTTTCATGATGACCTAATTTTTTAAAGATTTCTATATAAGCAGTCAAAGACTTTAAGAGGGATGGTGCTATTAAGAAGGGGAATATTAGGAAGTGGATTTAGAATTAGGTGAGCCAAGCTAAAATGGATGATTCTGCTCACATAGCTGAGTTATGAAGCCTGCACTTTTCATGCCCATATCCACAAGGAAAATCTCCAAAGTAATAAAGTTTGATCTCTTTAGAATCTATCATTTCCAGGAAACCGAATCAATTTTTAGAATTCCTGTAGTTCCAAGTTTCTTGGATATACCTAGATGATTTTCCAGAGCTGATGATCAAGGAAACAAATCTGACAGGTTTTAAAGCATTCTGGTCCTTTCGATCTGGAATCATGTACTTTTGCTTCAACAAGTTTCCCTATTAGGGCCAAGTACATTACCTAAAATGCATTTAATACTGCCTTGGATAATGGTAAAAGAGCTTAAAGGATAGAATGCAAAACTAACACAGAAATTTTCTTTAACTTCAAGAAGTAAGGTCTCCTGTCAAGGTAAGTGTGCATTGAATGCATGAAAAGAATGTATTATAGAATTATGAAGTTCTTATAAAAATTCTGACTGAACCTTGACAATCATTTTTGAAAAAGTAACTAATGACAGTAATTTAAAGTGGAAAAATTTTCTGAGAAGGAGAACATTTTCTTCTTCTGTATATTATCAAATGACATATGAGTATGGAGATAAATATGACTGTGTCTTAATAACAATAGATAGAAGTGGCTTACTTTTCCAGAATGCTTACGAGGTTCAGGTCATGAGCATTGTCTTGTGATGGATCCCAAATTTACAGTCAAGGTCACTGAGAGATCAAACAAATTATCAGAGGCCATGAGGCCATTTAGGGGCAGTAGAAGAATCTGAACCCAGAGAGAATCAGTCTGTGCCTTCTGGTAAACTTCTGTCTTTCTTCAAGGCGCTTGGGGTTGCTGCTGTGTTAGGGAAGGCCACAAGTTAGTATATTGGAAAAACAAACCAGCTATGTTGGATAAAGAAACAGAATAAAAGATTCATCTTTCTTCGTGGAGGAGAAAATGAGTTTCTGCTAGCTGACTAAATGTTCCCCTAGAGCCTGGAAATGTTATTTTGATTTCCAAAATTGTTCAGCTTACAACTAGAAATGAAACGTTTGGGCCTGAGATGGCAGGCAGGTCTTGTTGCATGTATGAATGAGAGAGATTGTCGATCGCGGCGGAGAGAAGAGAGATGCTCTGAGTAGCTTTCTAGAGCCTGAGGTCAACAGAGCACAGTGCTGTCTGCCTGGGACTGAGGAGAGATTGAAGAATAAGAACGTTAAGAACGTGTCAGTCTCGGTGTCAGCAGTGAGGGAAAAGGATTTAATAAGTCTAAGAAATTATTAGATTAAAAAAAAAAAAAAGAATTCCCGCTCATCCTAGCGTCTCTGATTCTCTTACATGCCGCATGCCTCTTCGCTAATGTGCTTAGTGTTGTGTAGGATATATGTGGTTCTTGGTGAAATATATGGTTTAGTTTGAAAATTCAGGGTGGACTAATTTAAAAGTTTAACTTAGAGATGGAAATTAAAAGATTTGCCCGTCCTGACGTCTACGAATTGGTGATGATTTACCCCAACTTAAAAACGGGACTGTGCGATAGAGCAGCTTTCTCCTTTCTTTCACCAGCCCTGTGATTTTTCACTCCACGCCTGCTGCAGCCGAGTGGTAGACATTCAGTGTGAGTTCAGGAGCCAGGGAGCTGGGCTTAAGTCTCAGCTCTGCCACTGACCAGCTGAGTGTCGGTGGATGAGCCCCATAACTTCAGCTGTAGCCTCTCCATCTGAAGAAACTGGGCAAAATGAAAGCGATCTGGCCATTAGTACATATTTCAGCCTCCAAGACAGGGATGCTATGCACTATTGTTACTGAAAGGCATTGATGTGAAAATTTCACACAGCCACCACAGTGCTGCGTCACCTGGTTGGGACTCCCTCAGGCGTCATGTGATGCTCCTTGATCTTAGAATGTTTCATTTGTGGGAAGAAACGGCATGTCCAAGAGAAGGGATGAAAGAAGGTAATTACTGGAAGAATTAAATGAGCTAATAGGCCAAGTGAATAGCATAGAATCTTTGCACATAAAAAGAACTCAGTATTATTGAAATCTAGCCACACTGTTGAATGTGTATCCATGTATGGGTTTATTTGAGACTGGCCATAGTTTTTAGTTCATATATAGTCTATGAGGCCATGTTCTCTGCAAGCACGAAAGAAATCAACTTCAATTTATAATGTTCATAACGGGGCTGGGAAGCAGGACATTGACTCAGCTTGAATTACTCTGAAGGTGCCAGAGATCCTAGGGCAGCGACAAGAGCTAAGTGCAGAAGGTGAAAAAACTCTGGGGCAAGGGGAAGAAGTTGCTTTGAGTCTGTGATTGTTGATGTCTTTATTGACACTTAATGATCAATATGGATTTGAAACAGGAAGATAGGGAAAATATCTAATGAAACAAGAAAAATATGATAAAATACAGTTTATGAAATCATCTAAATTAGAAAATATTCTTATCCAATACAGTCGTATTTCTCCTCTGACCTCAAATGTTACTACAGTAAATGACTTCATAACAAATACCCTATTAGAAAAAGGCAACAAACTCCAAAATTCTGTTATGCAAACTAGCTTTCACAAAAAGTAGAAACTGAAAAAAATAAACTCTCACTGACAAATGTTTATATAATGATGTATAAGATAAGTCAACATTCTTAAACTTGAGCTTTCTTATTCCAAGTATGTTAGTTACAAAGAAAGATTAAGAAAAAAATTACTGTAGAAGAGGACAGCCATTTAGTAATTAACGTTGCCATACATCCCTGAACAGAGAAATCCTTTTATGAATCATTCTTGAGACCAACATGTTAAATTTTAAGAAATGAAATAAATGAATCCAATACATTAAGTATATATTGGTTCTAGAGAAATAGAATATCTCAAAACTATCTGCCCACCATGTTTCTGATTCACAAAAATGTTTTTCTTTGAGAAACCTGCTCCTCCCCTCCCCACTCCAACCCCATCTAAGAGTAGGCACTTAAAATAATCAGTATCATAACTCTTCTGTGCACCTGTTTTGCTAAAACAACCCATAGAGAGTGAATATATTCTCCAACTTTAGCTGTACTTATAGTCAGCACAATCATTTGTTGGAAGAGAAATTAAGGGAACCTAAATTACTTTACATCAACAAATAATCTCCCCCCAAACTCATTTCAGCTGCTGAAGCATCCATCATCTCTTCTTCCACCCACTGGACTCTTAATCAGAATGGATAATAAACAGAAAAAATGGAGATATAGGAATTTTTATCGATCTTGCTGAAGCGCTAATGGTCAATTAAAAAGTAGTATCTATAGTAAGACTGAATTTGCTGCATCAAGAAAAAGAAAAAGAAATGGTCTTGCTGCCCTCCCTTCAAATGCTTTCCTAATGGAGGTCAATGAAATGCCACTTTTCTAGGAAGGAGGGGTTTCGTTTGTTTGTTGTAGAACACATGGTAAAATACCACCAGGCATTTTATATTTGTTTTATGTCACTATCATTCTGAATGAGTTCAGCAGGATAATATGACTCTCTTTTTTAGTTTTGGTCCTCCAGTTTTTCCTCTAAATATGAAAATGATAACTTCTTTCTCCTAATGAGGAAAAATAATACAGTGGATTTTAAATAAACGACTAACTGTAAAGCTACAAGGTATGATGAGGGGGGAAAGAAACCTGGCGTTTTAGTGCCTTTATTATTCTTTACATCATTCAGGTCAATTCACATGCTGGTAGCTGGGAGATACCCAAAAAGCAGTGTGAGTGATTCCTGAGAGTGATTCCTCACATGCCGAGTCTGCAGAGGTCACCCTAAAAATACATGAATGGAGGTTACTGAGTGCAAAGAAAGTGAACCGCAAAAACCAAATCATTATGGAAGATTGATGTTTTGGTCAGTCCTCTGTTTTAGTGCCTGTTTGAAAATGGTAGCAATGTAAAAAAAAATTAAATTAATATGTTGTTTTCAGAGATACAAAAGGTAAAATTATCAAAAAGCCTTCAATAAAGAGATGCACCAAGCTTCCTCAGGCAAATGCTAAAAAAAAAAAAAAAAAAGAAAAAAACAGAAAAAGAAAAAGAAAGACAGGCACGGATATACAAATATTCATATCAGACAAAATGGATTTTAGAGCCAAAAACACTAGAAGTTGCCAAGGAAGATATTTCCCATTGAGAAAAGCTGCAATCCAAACTTGAGGATAGAACAGTTTTAAGCACATATCAATATGGCCTAGAAATACACAAATCCAAAACACTAGTGGGGAATGTTAGTAAACCTCTCTCAGGAACTGATAAATCAAAGATTAATAAAACACCAATTATTTGAAAACAAAAGTTACAGAGTTAGAAAAATGTGTGCCCTCTAAGCAAGTGAATATTCTATATCACTAAATAAAACAGCTGGTTCTTTTAACAGAACAATAAATAGATGCTCCTAACTGCTCTGCTGAAGAAAAAAGGGGAAAAAAGCAAGAGAGGAGAAGAGAGAAAGTTATACAACAGATCTTTAAAATACTGTATGTAACATTCTATCAATAAATTTTTTAGAAGTTACATAAAATGGACAATTTTTCGGGAAGGTGTATATTGTGAAGATTGGTTTAAAAGAAACATAATGCCTGAATACACCAATTCTTATTAGGGAAAATTTATCACCACAGTGCTAAAATTGTAGAATTCTAAAAATTTTTTGAATAGATAATCCCAGTTTATATGAACAATTTGAGCACAGAAAAATATGACAGTCTTCCTAATTTTTTATTTGAGGTTAACCTAAATCTCAGACTAAAACTGAGCAAGAACATAAAAAAAAGAGAAAGTACAAGGAAAACACATATGAATTATAATTTCTAAGTAAAATAACAGCAAATCAAATTCATCAGCCCATTAAAAGAATACCATCATGATCACGATCAAGTGGGATTTATTTCTGAGATGCAACGGTGGTTCAATATTTGGAAATCAATTTACACGACATATCATATCAATAAGAAAAGAAATGATCATCTCAACAGATGCAGAAAAAGCTTTTGACAAAGTACAACATCCATTCATGATAAAAAAACCTCAACAAAGTAGGTTGAGAGGGATCATCCCTCAACATAATAAAGACCATATATGAAAAACCCAGAGCAAACATCAGACTCAACTGTGAAAAACTGAGAACTTTCACTTACAATTAGGAACCAGAAAGGATATCCATTCTCACCAATTTTATTGAACATAGTACTGGAAGTCCTAGCCACAACAATCAGGTAAGAAGAAGGGGGGAAAAAAGACATCCAAACTGGTAAGGAATTGGTAAGGAAGAAGTAAAACTTTGACTATTTGCAGATGACATAATAGTATACATAGAAAACCCTAAAAACTTCACCAAAAACCTACTAAAACTGGTAAATGAGTTTAGCAAAGTCACAGGATACAAAACCAAGGTACAGAAATCTGTTGCTTTTCTATACATTAATAATGAAGTAGCAGAAAGAGAAATTAAGAAAACAATCCCACTTATATCCACCAAGAATGATAAAATAGCGACGAACAAACAATGAAGGGGTAATAGACCTGTTCTCTGAAAACTGTGAAACATTACTGAAAGAAATTGAAGATGATGCAAACAAATGGAAAAATAGTCGCTGTTCATGGATTAGAATTAATATTGTTAAAATGTCCACACTACCCAAAGCAATCTACAGATTTAATGCAACCTTATCAAAATAGCATTTTTTCACAGAAGTACAACAAACAATCTTAAAATTCTTATGGAATCACAAAAGGCCCTGAACAGCCTAAGCAATCTTGAATAAGAGCAAAACTGAAAGTATCCCACAACCAGATATCTGGATATACTACAAAGCTGTAGTAATCAAAAGAGCAAGGTACTGGGACAAAAATAGGCATGAAGATCAAGGGTATGGAATAGAGAGCCCAGAAATAAACCCACAATTATATGGTCAATTATTCTCAACAAAGGAGGCCAGAATGTGCCATGGGAAAAACACAGTCTCTTCAATAAATGATGTGGGGGAAAATGGATAACAGCATGCAAAAAAAAAAAAAAAAAAAAAAAGAAAAAAAAGAAAGAAAGAAACTGGGCCACATTCTTACACCATACACAAAAATAAACCTAAAATGGATTAAGAACCTAAATGTGAGATCTGAAACCATAAAAATCCTGGAAGAAAGCACAGGCAGTAATTTCTCTGACATCAGCCATAGCAATATTTTCTAGATATATTTCCTGAAGCAAGGGAAACAAAACCAAAAATAAACTTATCAGGACTACACCAAAATTAAAACCTTCTGCACAGCAAAGGAAACAACCAACAAAACTAAAAGACAACCTACTGAATGACGGAAGATATTTCCAAATGACTTATCTGATAAAGAGTTGGTATCCAAAATATATAAAGAACTTACACAACTCAACACACACACACACACGCACACACACACACACACAAATAATCCAATTAAAAATAGGCATGAATAGGGGCACCTGGGTGGCTCAGTGGGTTAAGCCTTTGCTTTCAGCTCAGGTAGTGGTCTCAGGGTCCTGGGATCAGGCCTCATGTGGGGCCCTCTGCTCAGCGGGGAGCCTGCTTCCCCTCTCTCTCTCTCTGCCTACTTGTGATCTCTGTCTGTCAAGTAAATGGATAAAATCTTAAAAAAAAAAAAAAAAAAGGAATGAATAGACATTTCTCCAAAGAAGACATGCAGATGGCCAACAGGCACAAATTGGAAGGGATGCTCAAAATCACTAATCATCAGGGAAATGCAAATCAAAGTCACAATGAGGTATCTCCTCACACCTGTCAGAATGGCTAAAATAATATATACAAAAAACAAGCATTGGCAAGGAAGTGGAGAAAAAGGAACCCTCTTGTACTGTAAGTGGGAATGCAAATTGAGGCAGCCACTGTGGAACACAGTACAGAGGTTTCTCAAAAAATTAAAAACACAACTACCATATGATGCAGTAATTCCACTACTGTGTATTTACCCAAAGAATATGAAAACACTAATTCAAAAAGATACATGCACCCCCATGTTTATAACAGCATTATTTGCAATAGCCAAATTATGGAAGCAATGCAAATGTCCATTGATAGATGAATGAAGAAACTGTGGTACACACACCCACACACACACAGAGAAATATTACTAAGCCATAAAAAAGAATGAAACCTTGACATTTGCAACAACATGGATGGATCTAAAGAGTATTATGCTAAATGAAATAAGTCAGAGAAAGGCAAATACCCTATATTTTCACTCATATGTGGAATTCAAGAAACAAAACAACGAATAACAGAAAAGAGAAATAAAGAAACAGACTTAACTCTAGAGAACAGATGGTTACTAGAAGGGAGGTAGGTGGGGGGGGTGGGTAAAACAGGTGAAGGGGATTACTAGTACACTTACCATGATGAACACTGGGTAACGTATAGAGTTGTTGAGTCTCTATATTGTACAACTGAAACTAATATAATACTGTATGTTAACTATATTGGAGTTAAATTTTAAAAAATAAAATTAAAATTAAAAAAAAAAATAACATATGACCAAGCCGGTTTTATTCCAGAAATGTTTGGGTCAATATTAGAAAATCAATGGCATAATTCACTATTTTTAATGGGTTAATAATATAATATAATGGGTTAAAAATCTGTACAGATGAAGAAAATTTTTATAAAACTCAGTATGTATACTCACAAAATCCCAAAGTAATCCAGTTATACCATGAAATATATTTATGTCTACAGTAGGTGTTATATATAATGACAAAATATATAAAACCCTCCTCCAACAGTGAGAAATAGCAAAATGCTTATGATCATTACTATTAACTACACAGAAAAGGAACTAAGTATTAATCTTAGAGAAAACAAACTGTCATGATTTGCAGCATGATTATCTGTCAGGAAAATCCAAGAGAATCACCAAAAAGCAATTAGAACTAATAGAGGAATAAACTAAGACAAGTAGAAGATAAATACATAAAAGTAGATAAATTTCCACTACAGCAGTAAAAGAATTATTCAAGACAATGTTGTGAAATGTAGATCCCACTCATTATATTAATTAAAATCATTAAAGTGTGAGAAAATGTTTAATGAAACTCTATGAAAGTGTAAATGAGATCTGAAAAGTGAGAGATTCACATCTTATTGGATGGGATAATAGATGAAAACTACTAACTTTCACAACTTAATAAAGTTTCCAGTAAAATTTGTTATGGAACTTGGTGTTTCTAAAATTTATGCACAAATGACAATGTGAGAAAGAATATAGAACATTTTGAATAGAAGAAAGGAGTGGCTAATCCAGCTGATGGTCTGGAATAACAGTTTAATACTGCGCAGGAATTAAAGATCAATGGAACACTATAAATCATCTAGGAACATACATTTAATGGGAATTGTGTAGATGATGAATGTGTTATTTCACATTATTGGGTTAAGGTTGGATTTTTTTTAACAAGTGACATTTAGAAAACAGATCATGTATCTAGAATTTTCTTTAAATGTTGTATTTCTACCTTATACAAAGGAATTTCCAAGTGAATTAAAGAGCTGAATAAATCCAAAACAATTAAAAAAACCCAGAAAACACAGGATAATAACTTTCTAATTTAAAGGTGGGAAGAACTTTTCAAAAATCTACAGTTGAAAATACTGAGAGTAAACCACATAAAACAAAAATTTCAGTATTTAAAAATACCATAGACAAATTTACAAGATTAGCAAAAGACCAGGAAAAAAGAATGCATTTAACAAGTTCTTAGTAATTAATTGGAAAAGCCACATAATTCAATAGAAAAACAGTTCAAAGAAGCACAAATGGCTAAAACACATAAGGAAATAAATCACCATCCTGTCTTACTAGTAATCATTAGTAATTAGTTAATTAGTCATAATTAGCCTGAGATATCTCTCGCTGCTCATATTGGAGATTATCATGTTGTAATGTCCAAGATGGCTGAAGGTGAAGGTCTAGAGGTTGTTGCACAGTGTTGGTGGAATGTCAGTTGGTTTAGTCTTTATTACGGCAACTTGACTGTTTCATTAAAATGTAAAATGCACATATTTTACCATAGAAAACAGCCTATTGCACAGAGATTTCAGCACTGTGTACACTTTTTTTTTTTTTTTTTTTTTGGTAATGTTACAGAAGAGATCCAAATCACTAGGAACAAGCTAGTGAAACATGTTTCTGGATGGAATCCATAAACCACGTTCACAAATACGGTTTTCAAGGTTTTACTACATCACATGGTGACAGTCATTTCAGAGTACTTGAAACCAGTACTGTTGCCTGACTCAAAGACTACCTTCCAAAGAAAAAGAATAAGGCCTTGGTTAGGTTGTCTTACATTTTGTGGTTACTATTTTGAGCCGCATAAAATCCCCTTGCCAAAAGAAGTTGTTGCTGGCTTTTAGAAAACCTCATCTACTTTTAGCTAAAAGTCAATTCTAAATGACATTAAAATACTTATAATTTTGGTCATATTTAATTCATTTCTCTCCACATTTTTTAATCCAGCATTTCCATCTCCAGCCATCTCATTTAGAGAAATACCCCATGGGAAGTCATATGTCAAAGAATGTTAAATGTAGCATTGTTTTCAGTAGTGAAAAAACTGGAAAATGACAAATTACTAAGGAAATGGCTAAGTTAACCATATGTCCATATTAAGGAGTACTATATAGCAATTATATATAGGTTTATATGTATGTGTATGTATATATGTATTATATATACACACACAATTATATATATCTATAATATATTATATATATTATAAATGTGTTATATATATATATATATATACACACACACACAAATATGGAAAATTTTCCAAGGCACAGGGTTTAGTGAAAAAGACAAGTTACAGAAAATATGTAATATACAATCCCACTTTCATGAAAACCAAACAAAATAGAATCTTAATGGAAGTGTGTGTTTAAAGATACTTATTGGAAAAAACTAGAAATTACACATCATAGAGCTAAGGAAAGTTATTCCTTTATCAGGGTAGGGTGGAGCTTCCACTTTTTATTGGTTTCCTTTTTGTTTGCTTGTTATGAAAAGTGTTTTCACAAAGGAAATAGAGTCATGTATTACTTCTAAATATTGTTTACAATATTTACTGATTGTGTGTTTATAGAATGCTTATTAATCATGCTTAAAATGTACATATGTGTGTATATATATATTAGATATAATCTCTGACTCTATGTCAGCAATAAATAAATAAATCGGGAGTGTTTGTTTACCTAAATGAGGCTAACTTACGTTCTTTGTTTGAATTAAGAAAAATAGGTCAGTATTCATTTGGGTGTATAGTAGCACAGCGGCACAGACTAAGAATCCATTTTTAAAAAGACTACGCCAATTAGCAAATTTGGTGTTTCATGACGGAAATTCCCAGAGGCAACCTCTGGCATTTAATGATTAGAAAAGTAACAAGAATGTATTGCTTACAGAGTGAATCAATAGAAAAGTGAATTTCCCTAATATAAAATAATCTTTATGTTAAGCAAAAAGACACAGAGCTAATTAGAAGAGGTATATTGTATAAATGTTTTTTGAACCGAACAGTATAATCATGGGTGATAATCATCATGAAGCAAATAGAAAACACAGTGAAATGTTCTTCAAGTCTCTTAAAGTTCACTTCTGAATCATAGTAGGATGTGTTCATAATTTTACAACATGTAGTAGGATCATTTCCCTTTTTTGTTCTCTGTGACTCTCTATATAGGGCTAACACTGTTCCGTACACTCAAAATTTGCTGAGTCTATCTGACGCTCACACACACATACACACACAAAGGTAACTATGTGAGGTGATGGATATGTTAATTAACTTGACTGTGGAAATCATTTCATAACGTATCCATGTATCAAATCATCATGGTGTGTTTCTTAAATATATGGGCTTTTATTTATCAAGTATACCTCAATGAAGCCAGAAGGAAAGAGTCGATGAACACAAGTTACCAGAGTAGGGCTCACTACGAACAGAAAATGGCTTCAGTGAATTACCTGAGACACTAGGTCTTTCAGAGCCAGTCCTCTACCTTTTCACCAAGCTTTTCCTAACGTGGGTGCTCGAATGAGAAAGGCCCGTTAGAGTTGCTGTAGCCACGAGCTTGAGCAGAAAGGAATGAAAGCCCACATGATACGAAGAATTATACAAAGTTCTCTGAAGTTACGAACATCCTTTGTATACCACCAACGGCATCGTCTCCTCCGGATGTTTTTCTTCCGTGCTGGTAAGATCCACGGTGAGTCTCTCTGTCACGCCCTGGCCACAGCCGCCACGCTAAGGGTTTCAGTTTTGAGTGGCCCAAGAACAAATGCAGACTTTGGTGAAACTGTTGTTCTCAACAAAACTCCGATACCTGGGATTTTCGCAACATTTATAGCAGCTCAAGTAGAAAAGAAAAAGTTCAAACCAGTCACCAGATCCAAAATTAGCATTTTATTCAGAACGCTGGGGTCAGAGGTGTATCATTTATATTCTGGTACACAATACAGAGGCAAAGCTGCTGTCAGAAGTCTCTCCAGTTTAAAAGCTTGTTTTTTAATTCTTTTTTTTTTTTAAAAAAAAAACACAGACTTAGTAGTGCCTCCAGTGTCAGGCCACCCCTTTCTTTTCTTTCCTTCTTTTTTTTTTTTTTTTTTTTTTTGGTACAAATTATGTAAAACATTTGTGCTAAGAACTTTTCTCCCTCCCCAAACAAAAAAGAAAATAAAAAATAAAAAAAAAATTAAAAAATTAAAAATTGAGTATTCTAACTACAGCTCAACAATTGAATCAAATGTCACTTTGTTTTGTAAATACTTTATCCATAACGAAAGATATAAACATGCAAAAAACCTGAATCCATAGTCCAAATAATACATACACATGTTCTGAAGTTTCTGCACTTCTCCATAGACTATGCCAATAAAACATTATGTACACATACCATTTTTACAGTGAAGTGGAAAAAATACAGTAAATAAAAAAAGTGTACATGGATTAAGACCAAAATGTATCTAACATTCTAGTTTATGAAAAAATTCAATTTCGCTACAAATTGGTGATATGAAAACTCCCTTTATTTGCAACCAGCTGCGTAAGTTTTAAGATTTTAGTGAAAAAAGAAAACTAAAGTCTAAAACTAGAAGTAATGTACATTTTCCAATCTCATGGTCTCATCCCCCAAGCTAATAAAATCGCTCCATGAGTTTTTGCTTTTTGTTTAATTCTGTGTTTTAATAAAAGCAAATGCAATGTAACAAAAGCGTATTGAAGCCTATCATGGTTTAACTTACTGCTCCCACCACAAAATATTTTGTCTTTTACTTATCGTTTCAGAAATCAGTACCATTAAAGCCTTAAACATAAAACTAATTCCAATCTGAAAAAGGTACAAAAAGGCACATAAAATCCCAGTGCTTCTGTACTGTAAAATTCAAGTGTAACTGAGCTCAGTGATTTCCAAACAGTACTGGATCACTGATATTCCCTCTGAGCCCAAATTGGTTTGCAGCCTATGCCAAAGCCTCCAGCAAGCACTGTGCTAGTAGACTACAAAGTTAAAGCCTAGCTTCTGAATGCTTTTTGGGAATATCAGTTGAAATTGTTTGTACTTGTCCAAAATCCAAGTTCACCCTGAAGTTCAGTCGTCACCTCCGCCATACATGTCAGCGAGTTTCTTGAAGCGTGGTCCCCAGTCATTCAGGTAGTCATAGTCCTGCTCGCCACCACTACTGGAAGAATTAAGGGAGCTCAAGGACCCAGCAGTGGAGCCGCTGCCTTCATAGTCAAAGACTAGGAGGGAGTCATACGGCGGAGCTGTGGGATCATTGTCAGCAGCTTTAAGGCCCTACAATTGGGAAAGACAAAGAAAGAATGTACAGAGGGTTAGAATTTGCACGCCACAAGCAGATCCCAGGGGTCCCCGGGGATGAGACACCTGTTTGTAAGTCTCCACCTGCAAAAATTTTCAACCTGCAGAAATTGGGGTTATCACTGTGTTTAAAAGTTGGACAAAAACGAACGTACGGCCTTCCTCTGCAGGAAAGAACCGAGGAAGTCTAGCTCAGTGAGGCCGAGACGTACAGTGGGAGAATGTCCTCGACAGGTGGCAGAAAGGAATGGCCAACTGCTTGAGGCTCCGAAGGAAGGATCTCAAAGTCTGGAAATGCGTCTGTATAACAGTGCACTTGAGTGAGTAATTACTGCTGGAATAAGTTACATGAGATACTGTAGAGGGCTGTGAAATCATGTCATACGTGGATGCTAATCCAGAGTCAGAGTCAAAGGCTTCTGATGAACAAGAATTACAGATGCAAGGCAAAGGCAGAGATATACAAATGGGGGGCCATGTGGTCCTTGTCCCTCGACAAGCTTGTAATCTAGCATAAAGGGCGTTACTGTAGGATCGTGTGAAATAAATGATAAAGAAGTAATAAAACTACAATGTCTAGGCAAAAATCAGAATGTTAATAAATAAATAAATAAAAGAAAGAGGGGGAAAAAAAAAACCCCAGACTACCACTGAGAGTTAGGAGTTCAAGGAGGAAGTGGTATATATGACCTAAATTTGGAAGGAAAAAAGAAGGAAAATCAAAGAAAAATGAAGGAAAATGGAAAACTGGCCAGATGTGATTGCAATGCAAGGAAAGTTACTTGTTAAATCATTTATGTTCTTAATTAAACATAAAATGTTACATTCATGATTAACTGTGATCAGGTCTTATTTTTTAAGAACGGAGTGACTGACTTCTAGTTCCCACAGGCTCTATGGAAGTCATTATCTAACGTCTGTATGTAGTATAAATACGGGGGCGGGGGGACTTGCAAATTTAAACTAAAGACTGTTAAAAAACTAAGAGGCGACGAAATTATTATCTATGTATTTAACTCTTGCAAAAACATGTTTTTAATATATGATTCATGTATCCGTAGCCAATTCATAATTACGCTTTATAGAATCTTAAAGGTTTAATACTAGGCCCTTTTGGTGTTTTCTCTAATTTTCCCCACTTCTAGTACTCCGAGATACACCATCATCTGCTTTTTACTCTGCTTTTTTACATGTTAACAGGTTATGGTAGTCTCCCTATTGTCCTATATTCAACCCTTCTAATCTACATGTATTTGATGAGTATGTAATACGTGGGACTTTTTTTTTTTTAAAGGTTTTATTTATTTATTTGACAGAGAGAGAGAGAGAGAGAGATCACAAGTAGAGAGGCAGGCAGAGAGAGAGGGGGGATGCAGGCTCCCTGCTGAGTAGAGAACCCAATGTGGGGCTCGATCCCAGGACCCTGAGATCATGACCCGAGCCGAAGGCAGCGGCTTAACCCACTGAGCCACCCAGGTGCCCCATACGTGGGACTTTTTAACCTGTATGTGTTCACCTAGTTATTCTTCCGAGTTGACAGAGGAAGGAGAGAACAAAAAAGCATGAGAATTAAGGTAAGACTAGCATGTATAGCGGTTAGTGGTGAAGAGATCAGACCTCTCACCCACTATATGCTGGGTGACACCTCAGCTCTACACAGTATCCCTGTGGGATTTCAGCTAAGTTCTACAGGCTTAGTTTCCTCATCTGCAGTTATAGTAACAATAATAAGATCATTATGAAGACTAAATAGAATCAAGGCACCATGGGCTCATCACAGTATCTGCTCTGTTGGGACTCAATGAAGATTAGTCTTAAAAAAAACTTTTAAGCTTAGAGAAAAATTTTTTGCCTTGGAACCTGAGAAAAGAAAAATGTGAAGACATACTATTTTAAGAAACAAAATGGCAGCTGCTTGACTCCCATCAAAAATGAGAGAAAAGTACACACTACCAGTTTTCCCATTCCAAAGTCTCTCTTACCAGCCATCCTAACCACTTAATTAAACACCACTTTCCCTCATGTCTGGTTGGACCATGTATAACTCAGAAGAGCCAGTGTAGAATAACATGAAGCACATCTTCAGCAAACTACTTCAATGTATAAAACATAAATAATTTTAGAAAGGACTTCATTTATCATATTTATAGAATAAGCTACCAGGCAATTTTGCTAAGGCTGAAAATCACAAACTACAATTTCTCAGAAGTCCTAATTCCTTTCTGTGGTAGACCCTGTTACTGTCCTCAATGATTCACTCTCCTTTCCTTGTAGGTGGGTCCCGTGCCCACACTACCACAAGTGCCTCCCTGGAGCCAGAGTTTACTTCCCAAACCCACTGTCAGGCTTGGCCATGGGCTGGCTTTGGCCAAAACAACGTCAGCAGCAATGCAGAGGAGACTCTGTAAGACCTCCATCTGATGTGTTTCCACCAGTTCCTTCTTGCCCACTCTCCCAGGAGAATAGACTGCTCTAGCTGGGAGTTTTCCTCCTCCCTGGATCCTGAAACAGAAGACACAAGGGGACCCAGCCATTGCCAACACCACAGTGAGCAAAGAGTTCAGGCAAGAAGTAAACTTTGTTATTGTAAGCCACAATTCTTTGGAGTTGTCAGTTACAGTAGCCTTAGCTGGTAAAAATCAAACAAAGCCCCTTCGTTTGTATTTATTTATCCAACTCAAGATATAATTATTGAATAATAATTATCCTGCTTAGTGGTGGGGACACAACTATTAAGAAGCGAGATCCAACCCCTGTTCTCACAGAGTTTATATTCAAAGGTGAGCATGCGCCCTTTTTCCTTTTCCCAACAAAATCTAGCAACTGCAAACGTAAGCAATAGGTGATTCTTTTAGTTCAGCATGGGTTAACTTGGGTCCCTCCAAGAGCCGGACCCCAAAAGATTTGAGGAGAGATCAAGAAAACAAAGAAAAGCCTGATGAGGAGAATAGGTTTCTGAAGACAAATGCAGGTTTTCCGGGCTTTCAGAAAGAGCATTTATGAAGATGAAACCTTCGAAAACTGAAATGGCAGAACGTGAAGAAGCAATTACCATTCGTTTATATAGGACATTTTTTTGAGCATTCCCAGTCCCCAAAAATAATGCCTCTGAGGCTTTTCTGGTGCCTTAGAACACATGTTGCTAACAGATGCCCACGATAAATGGAGATGAAGCAGAGATGCTCAGAGCCACAGTTCAAAGCCAAGCAGCTGGCTGCGAGGGGCTGGGGGTAGTTCTGGGGAAGGAGCCCGGCGGGCGCTCTCGCTGCCTGGGGTGCACACTGCCTTTCTAACAGCTCCCTGCAAAACAAATGCTGTGCATTATTTTTCACTTTCCACCTTTTTTCATAAAAGCAAACCCTTCTTTGGATTTCCTTCGTGAAACCAAGCACAGATACAGGTCTTCCACAGAGTGAAGCTGCAGAAGGCGGACGGATGTTTGAAAAGCGGGGTGGACCTACATTCAGTTTTCATCATGACCTTCAGTAAAACTGCTTTCTTTTCTTTTCTTTTTTTTTTTTTTTAAGATTTTATTTTATTTATTTGACAGAGAGAGAGATCACAAGTAGGCAGAGAGGTAGGCAGAGAGAGAGGAGGAAGCAGGCTCCCTGCGGAGCAGAGAGCCCGACGCGGGGCTCGATCTCAGGACCCTGAGATCATGACCTGAGCCGAAGGCAGCGGCTTAATCCACTGAGCCACCCAGGCGCCCCGTAAAACTGCTTTCTAATGCGCAGAACAGAGACACGCGGATCAAGGTCACCACGTTCAGGTCATCTGCTTTTATCATGATTCAAAATTTAAACAGAAATACATGCAGAACTGTGCCCAGTCTTTATGGTATCGGCACCAAACTGGAAATATGAAAAGGTTACGACTAAAGTTGTAAGTCCTAAAGAGTCAGTGGCAGGGCGTCAAGTGTTGTATGGATTCAGTGGAGAGGAAGCAATGGCCTGTGTTTACTAAGACTTATGAACGAATGCGGGAAACTGTCTGGTCTTCACTGGTGTATGGAAAGACCAGAACCTCTTCATTGCATGTTTTTTTTTTTTTTTTTAAAGATTTTTTATTTATTTGACAGAGAGAGATCACAAGTAGATAGAGAGGCAGACAGAGAGAGAGAGAGAGGGAAGCAGGCTCCCTGCCGAGCAGAGAGCCCGACGCGGGACTCGATCCCAGGACCCCGAGATCATGACCCGAGCCGAAGGCAGCGGCTTAACCCACTGAGCCACCCAGGCGCCCCTCTTCATTGCATGTTTAAGTCCCCTAATTCAACTCCTTAAAATAAGCAAAACACTGCTGAAAATCTAGTCCCCTACTCACTACGGAAATTCTAAAATATATTCATTTCTTCTAAATTTCTTTTAGCTCCTGCCCTTGTTTTTTGGATCAACCTGGTCATTTTTTGTTTCCTCCTTCCACTTTTCTTTCCTCCACTACCTTCCTTCCTTCCACATTGTCTCAGGTCTTAAGTAATTACAAAAGACAATAAATAAATAAATAAATAAATAAATAATCAATCCCTGGACTTTTCAAGAACTCTTAGGCAAGCCATCTTTCTAGGCTGAAAGTTAAGTATCCTAAGTCTCCTCCACTTGGAATAGCACTGATTTTTATCTGAGAATGAAATACGACTCTTCTGGATGAGGTATTATATAAATTCTGGGTCCTATTTTGGTAATTCTAAAAAGATCCTAGTTAGGTTCGGAGAGACTGAAAATGGCAGGTACACAGGCAGAGTGAATGTGCGAGAGAAATCCGGTGGGCCACGTACCCATCTGGTCCTTCCTTATGCAATTCCTTTATTCTTAGGTGTGGACACCATGTCACATGAAGGGTAATGAACTGTTGTCAGCTCTGCCGACTAACTGCACGGGTTTCTCTTCTCCACCTGGTCTGACTAAATCTGGCAGAGTAGGTGCCTATTTCACCTTTCCTGGAGGGGCAGATCTTGAACTCTGGATAAATCTGAACTATTGTCTATAGTTTCAGGTGTCTCTGTAGAATGAAAGAGCCCGTGGCTCCGGCTGAATTCTTGCTGAGCTTGTATTTATAGACTTCTGATCCTATGCTTTATGGATGGAGATATGCTTTTATGGGAGCTATAAAAACCCACATTTTTCAATGAGGGAACACATGAGGGATATAAGAGGAAAGAGGTCCTACTGATTCTCTTACATCCTGCCTTCTGTTAGCTCAATGCCACCTGCCTTAGTTCGGGCCCCCTTTATATCCTGCCTGGACCACAGCAAAAGCCCCTCTAACTGGTCTCCCGGCCACCGGTACTTGTCCTGCTTCTTTCCTACAATCTACTAGTGGTTTCTCTCTCATACGTTATTTGAAGTCGCTCCCCCAAGTAAAACTCTGACTGCTCTCCATCCCCTACTGCAGTGTTTCCCGCGTAAGGAAAGGGTTCCGCTGGGGGTGGGCAACAAGATTTTTACTGGTGCATGAGCACTTTACAACAATCACCTCTATTAAAAAAATGAAACTAAAAATTGATTAAAAGTTTAAGTGAATACTAGAAGAGCTGTGTGGATATGGGGGGGAAAAAAAACCCAAAACTAGAAGGCGTTACTCAAATGCTGGAGGTCTGGGTAACCTGTAGGCTCAAGTTAAAACTCTTTAGCAGATCATTCAGTGAACCCGGAGTGTTCATGCATGTTTTCCATCTCAGCCATTCTCAACTTCAGCAGCCACAACTAAATTATTTACCCAAATCCCAAATCTAAAAATGTCATGTTTTTGTGCACCCTGTTATTTGTATATTCATTTTCTGCAAGCTGAAATGTGATTTTCTTTGTTTGAAACTTCCTCACTCATAATTTCTCACTTGGTTTATATCCATCCATCCATCCATCCATCCATCCATCCATCCATCCATCCATCCATCCATCATCATTTAAAGCCCATTAAGATGTCACTTTCACTGCATGGATTATTTCCCCCAGTCATGACTTGGAGTCATTCCCAAGATACCCTTTACTTACATTGCCATGTTTTGATTACACTAGACTGTGACACCCTTTTCTGCTAAGCATGTGGATATTCATTTCATATTTTACTGTCCACCCCAGTGCCCGACATTCCAGCAGGCATCCTAGAAGCTCATTTGGTACTGCTGTCCTGGGCTTAGGCTCTCACCTCATCACCTTGCTCATCTTCATAGACACTCCTTTCAGAAGAAGCTAGGATTTAGATTTCAAATGCATGTGGACATAAAAGTATACTAGGTTTACATTACAGTGGAATTCTGTGACTTAATGCCAACATTACTATGTCCCTTTCTGAGAATTTCACTTTATTTAAAGCAAATTTTTTGGAAGGAGATTTTGTTTTATTTGTAACTGGAGGACAGTAACTTGTCCTATAACTAATAAAACACTGATAATAATAAAGAGATTTTCTGTGTGATGGGCACTATACCAAATACTTTGTGTGGAGTATCTTATTCGGTCCTTACAGAAATCTTAAAAGAGGATTTTATTATTATCCTCTCTCTCTCAATATATATATATATAAAAGCTGGAAATCAAAGAAGCTAAATACAAGGCCCTTGACTTTGTACAGGGTAACAGAGCTGTTAGGTGAGGGAGCTGGCTTTGAACTCAAACAAATGCCCGAACACTGTAAGAAGTGGACAGAGACATGTTAAAGAGGACAAATAAATTTAATACCGGAAAAAAGCCAAAAGTTCTATACTTTAGTAGTTTCGTGCAAGTTATTTAAGAAGCACTTTCTGTAAGTTTTTAAGTATCAATCGAAAGTTGATCTTTTAACATATTTTAACAATATGTCCTTGGTTTTTGCATTTTTGAGATAAAAAATATATAGGATTAGTAAAGTTATTGGAGGTATGCTAATATCTCCTGTCAGGCTGAGATTAAATGAATTTGTTTCAACTTTTCACCCTCTGAAGGTCATATTTAAAAACCTCAAAATAGAATGAAACTTGGCAGTTGAAATTAAAAAATGTGTGATTTGTTTTACTCTACCTACCATACTAGAAACATAGTTTATTTTTGATAGTCAAGGCAATATTCATTGATTATTTAAATAAACAAACTAGAAAATGCTCTCATGAGCTTACTTATTCCTCACATTAGAAAAACACTCATTTATAATCCCACCACACTACTCTTCCTTTGGAATTTTCGGTACTGTGCTAAATCAAATAACACCTGGGGATAAAGAAATTTGTTTGCATTTTACATGTATTTATAAAATATGCTTCAATTCTTTCTAGGTGTCCTCAACTCTTTTAAAACTTGCCAGGAGTGTATTTTTATCTGTCCAGGTATAGAAAGATATGAATAAGTCTTCATGGGTGTGTTAAGTGGAACTATCTACACGGTATATCTGATGTTACCTGACTTAGGCCTTTTGACGGTTTCAACCCCCTGAATTTTTCCACAGACCTGACCATCTCATTCCTCAACCCTCATTGTAGTTTCTTCTGTGACACCTTCACCTCTGTAGAGTTTCTTCCTATGTCTAAATGTCGGGCATTTCTAGTGTGAATGTTTGGTCTTCCAACTCGTCCACATTTCTCCATCTTACAATCCCATTCGGAGTCATGGATTCTGTAGTTATTTGGAGAAACATTTCCAAATGTGATCCAGTGCATTCATGTACTCGCCGTTGTGTCCCACACTGCCCCCAGGGACATGTGCATCTCTTCCCCTGGAGGCAGAAGCGGACCCTGAGATTGGAGTCATGAAGGAAGGTGAGTCCTGGGTATGATAGGATGTCACCGGATAGCCTACCCCAAACTCTGTGTGCCTGACCTTCTCTGACTTGATAAAGGCTTAATGAAGGAACTAACATCTAGAGAAAGACGGAAGGGCATCTACGCAGAGAGGACAGCATGGGAACAGGTATGGATATGGAATTACGAGCTGAGCCTGGGAGGCAGAAGTAGAGTCCCTGTCCCTGGTCTGTAAGATGCAGGTTTGGGGCGGGAAGGGCGCTGAGATGAAACTGCAGAGCTAAAGAAGGATTACACCCAATGGTGTCTGGCAAAGGAAAGCATGGGATACCAGAATGTTTGCCTGGTACAAAGACCGTGCTTGCAGCAAAGTAGGGAGTAGGCACAAAGAGAATCTAGGTCTAATTTATTTTCTTTTTACATATTACTAGTACAAATATGTACACCCAGGAGATGTTCAATAGTTATTTGCTCAATGAATGATCCTAAACCAAGCTCAAGATCATTTCAAAATGAGCCATTTTTAGCCAAGGCAGACAATCCTCAAATTATGAACTGACTGCATTCTAGAAGTTAATTTGCAAGTCAGTCGTTTGGCACCAAGTTTTTCATAGAAGTACTGAAACATGTTCGTTATGGCCTCGAGTTACTTTTTAGGCTGTGTACGTTTTAGGTTGAGCACTGTTCTAGGAAAAGGAAATTATAAATGGAAATTATGACTGGAACTCTTTTTTCTGTGCCATTTGAGGGGCTGGGTAACTGAATTTAACTGAATCTTATTAACTAATTTCTCTACCTACTGAAGAAAATCCAGTTCCTGTAAAAAAGATAAATGAACACATAACATAGACACAAGCACAAAACGCGCACAACACAACTTAGAACAATCAATATCCTACTTTCTGAAGTTTAGTCAGCTCTAGTAGAGTAAAGGCCCAGACAAAAATCCCGATCGACTGCAAATCAGGCAGTACTCATCACTTTATGCCCTATACACCTGCCGCAGCACGTGGATCCCTTAACACAACAAAACCTAAGAGCAACGCAACACATTGGGTGCTGAGGTTACTCAAAAGATGAACAAGATAAAGCCCCCCCCCGCCCCCCGGAGAGCAGGCACAAGCTCACGCAGGAGAGAGAAATGTCGACAGTTATACCTCCGTGGCCGGGGTTATCATGCAGGAAGTGTCTTGTTAACTCTTCCCAGAGGGATCAAAGAGGGCCTCACAGAGAATGGGGTGTTTGAGGTGAATATTAAGGCTAAATGGGTGTTTCATTGATGGTTAAGAAGGTAAGGGCTTTGCAGAAGTTACAATATAGTCAAAACTGGCATGATTTGAGGAACTGCAAATAGTTCAATGGGGCTGCAGCCCTGGAAGGAAATGTCATGGGGGAAGAGGGCAGGAGTCAGATTGGAACAATAGTCTTACACATGACACCTAGCGCTTGACCTCTTGTCACTGAGAAAAGAACAGTGCTATGGATGGAATGGAATCCCACAGAATACTGACACTTCGGGGACAGGCAGGAACACTCCATTAAGTATTTGTTGAATGACACTGAAGCTAAAATGCTTGCTTTAAGAAGTCCAGTTCTTGCACCTCCATTCAAAAGATTCACTGTATCTCAAATCCCACAACCACAGGGCTAACGCAATGATTTCTCCTGACAACAAATGCTAAATTAGAAGTAAAATCATCAGCGGTGCCTGGGTGGCTCAGTGGGTTAAGCCTCTGCCTTAGGCTCAGGTCATGATCTCAGGGTCCTGGGATCGAGTCCCGCGTCGGGCTCTCTGCTCGGTGGGGAGCCTGCTTCCCTCTCTCTCTCTGCCTGCCTCTCTGCCTACCTGTGATCTCTGTCTGTCAAATAAATAAATAAAATCTTAAAAAAAAAAAGAAGTAAAATCATCAGGCATTCTTAACTATTCAAAAAAGATCCATCTAATCATAGATATAAAATTCCTGCAAATCCCCTAACCAAGTCTCTATACAAATAAGTGGAAAAGTCGGGGCAAATTTTTATAGATAAAGAAGTTATTGGTACTCTGTTGGTTCGCCTTCCATATGTTTTCAAACCGTAACTAAAACAAATTAACCTATTACCTATTTAACAGAAGTGAACGCATATGTTCAGAAAGCAGTGTGCATTTCAAAAATAGTAATGAAAAGTAGTTGTAAAGGGAGAGAAATACTCTAAGCTTATTTCAAAACTTTTTTTTTTTACAAACGATAACTGCATCTAAAAATCTAAAGTAGTCTGATTATGTATATATAATATATGACTACAAGGAAGCCTGGGAAATAAGAGTGTTATCAGCACATGACAGAAGGCGATATATGACCAAAGTATTCCACCTTGTAATGCCCTGAGACTTACTCTGATCTCAGAGATACTCAGTGGCAAGACATGGCCAGAGAATAGGAGTCCCACCACAGACTCGCAATTGACATCAATAGGTACTGCTCTCTTACACTTAACACTGAACATTCAGAAGGAGAATTGCAGTAAAACTATGGACACGATCAAAAGAAGCAGCACAAATCATTTTGCTTCAAAACTTAAGTATTAAATGTAGCAGAACTCATGGTCAGTAATGAAATAAAAGAATGCCCATAATAATTTTGACAGTGGGAATCATATCTGTTATATTCAACAGAGAATTAGTTGCCTCTTATAGAAGCTCTTAAAACTCCTCAACTAGACAAGTATTTAAATCACTTACATAATATTTAATTTAGCTCCTCTTCCTACTAATCTCATTTGATGGAACTCTAGTCATTGGGTAGGCACGGAATTCTCAACATTTGTGGGATCCAAAGGGTACAGTGTGAGGAAAATGAAAATGAACTATTATTACATTCATCAGTGCTAATAAATGAAATTAGAATACAGTATAACAGTGTTAGTCTATTTATTACTTGTAATCTAGGGGAAAAAGCCTTTTGGAGATAGTGTGACTAATACTGATATGTATATGAATGTCATTTACAAATACAGAATATTAATTGACAGATATGCTTTTCTGGCCCATCAAACCAATTATATCTTTCTGTTATTGAAGCCACATTTGCTTTAACACGAAGAGAAGATCAAGAAAATCAAGTGTGCTTTAACAAACCACATAGCTGTATTCCAAGCAATCCAGTCTACATATAGCTAACCGTTAGCATAAAATAAACACCCTTATAAAGAAAGTGAGCTTATCTCTGCACCTCATTAATGAAGTCCCCAATGTCTCCAGGGTGTGGGGCTGCAGATCGGACCGGGTATTGGGGCTCGGCGTGGATGGGTCTCTCATCCAATCGTCGGATTCCTACAGGCTTGATGGCATCAGGTTCCACGGTATCAGGCTGCTGGAGCTGGCTCAAGTCATAATCCTGCAAAAGACAAAATCAAAAACCCATGGTAGATGGGCATAAAGATGGAAAATCACAACCTTTGTTTTTAAACACATACCCAGAATGCATAGAAATGAGTGAAATTTAACATAATGGAAAAGTTGCCACCATGAGTTTTTCATGTTATGATTAAATATTTCTTTCACACAGCTCTTTCTTCTGTGCTTTTCATTCCTACAGTCTGTGCTCCATCTGCTTTCCTATGTTTCTCATCAGTTTCCAATGGAAAACAGCAGCGAGATGAGGCCCCACTCTAAAATGACTAAAAACTGCCTAGAAGATAGAACGGTACCACAGCAGCCAAGCTAACTTCATGTGGGGTTCGAGACCCACTACCCTAACTTAGAGCACCTTCACATATTAGGTATTTCAAGTTGAAAGAATAATGAAAAAACAAAACAAAATCAAAAACAAACAGCAAATAGGAAGGTCGCTCTAACTCCCCTCACCCTTGCCCTTCTTCCTTGAAACAGGTTATAAAATCTCCCACCTGCAAGGTACCCTTCCTGTACCGGGAGGTGGAAGGAAGACATTCTTTTCATCAGAGACAGAGACTTTGGGGCCAAGGAATCTGTACCAATAAACCTAGTTAGACTAACCTTTATTTCCCCAATTACTTCTTTACCATTTACTAGCCCTCACCCAAACCTTTGGTCTTATCAATTCTTAGAAATATGTTGTTTCTTTGTCTAAAAGGTATAAAAGCTTCCCACTCTGGACACTTTGGGTCTTCATTCTCTTGCGAGGCTCCCATGAATATATTTAAAAGTTTAATGTGTATGCTTTTCTCTGTTCATCCATCTTTGCTAGTTTAATTTTCAGACCCTGAGAGGGACCCTGAGAGGGTCGAGGAAGACTTTTTTCTTTCCTACAATGTCTTTAACATTAAAATTAGAAAAAAAAAATTGATGCTGATATGTTTTCCTTAAAGAAAGGCATTAGTTCACCAAGGTTTCAAAACCAATCTCCACTCCTCCTTCCTTTCAGTGGTCTAGGGTTGGCAAATTATGGCAGTGAGCTTCATGGGACCCATTTCCTATTTTTCTCAAAGAATGGCTTTTACTTTTGTAAACGGTTATCTAAAGCAACACTAACAACAAAGGAGAATATGCCACAGAAACTATATGTGGCCTACAAAGCCTTATATCAGGCCTTCTACAGAAAAAGTTTGCTGATCTCTGGTCCCATGGTGTGAGGTGAGTGGGAGTGGATTCTCTTCCAGGGCAGCACTCTGGGAATGTTCCAGAAAACCAGCCTGTCCACTTTCAGATGGACAGAGTAACACTCATGAAGAAGGATGCTCTGAGCCCCCCAGTTTGGGCCCTCAGAACTATTTTTGGCTTTAACATCAGCCAGTGAGACAGGAATAAAGAAACGGACTATAATGTGGAAATACATCAGTATTTTAGGTTTGGGCAAATACTTTGTAGTTTTCAAGCTCCTAAATTCTGATGATAGAAGATTCTCCAATTTAATGTGGACATTTACAGAGAGTGCAGACTTTCTGGGACTCTTCATAGTTCAGACTTCATCTTTTTGTCTAAAATCAGCTTGGCACCATCTGAAATATCTCTATAGTGGTTTTGATTTATTCGACATTTGAATACTCAGCCCGCACTTGCACTGGCCTTACATGTGTTCCCTCACGTCATCCTCTGATCAGCACTGATCCATCGTCAGTTTTATTATCCCCACGTAAGAGTTGAGATGGAATCTCAAATAACCCACGGAACTAAGTTCTTGGTCCCAAATCTACTAAGACTCAGAGACAGGTCTCAACTGACACATGTGAGCCTTACTTCAAAGCCTTGCTCTTTGACAGTCACCTAGAAGAGTGAGTCAAGTCCAAGCTCTGAGGCCAGAGTTAAAAAGTAACAGATTAGGGACGCCTGGGTGGCTCAGTTAGTTAAGCTGCTGCCTTCGGCTCAAGTCATGATCCCAGTGTCCTGGGATTGAGTCCCGCATCAGGCTCCTTGCTTGGCAGGGAGCCTGCTTCTCTCTCTGCCTCTGCTGCCACTCTGCCTGCTTGTGTGTGTGCTTTCTCTCTCTCTCTCTCTCTCTGACAAATAAATAAATAAATAAATAAATCTTAAAACAACAACAACCACCAAAAAAAGGTAACAGATTAGATAGATTGAGTATGGAGGGCCAGGAGGGCTGAGACACTCTCCTCCTGACAACCATCCTGGAAACAACTCCTTAGCAAGAGATTCAGCTAACCTAACCTAACCACTGAAGGCACTGAGGAAAAGCCCTTCCCCTCAGGAGTGTATAAGGGGCTACGGGACGTGAGGAGACAGGTACACAGGGCAGGACAAGCCATGTAAACTTGGTATATTGCAAAGTACAAAACCTGTGTGAGGTTTGAAACTTGAACAATCTATGTGTGAGAGAGAAAAGACCGTTCTGGGATTATCAACAGCATAAGCAAAGATATGGAAATGCTGTTCTCTCGTCAGGATAGAGGACTTCAGACTCTCCATATAAAACCTGAGTGAAAACAGCTCGATTGTGCACAAATGTGCTCCATTTTAAATTTTATGGGATTTATGAGCAATTTATAGACTATCTTGGAGACATACAATGATATAACAGATGTGAAGGCCTTTGAAATAAAATGCAATACAAAATAAAAACAAGGATTTATTTAGAGAACTCTGGATGCTTACACACCAGAAGCATGTTTTCCCAGGTCATGTTTAACTGCATAACTCCCAGGTATAATAGAGTGGGATTAAACCATGAATAACTGTGCCTCCTGACTATGACTGAAGCTTTACATAGGAAGGGAAAAACAGGTTGCAAGTATACTGATAAGAGTTAATAAATATTTTTATGCTGAGGGTGTAAAATATTTTATAAAAATTCTGAATGAAGGGGGCGCCTGGGTGGCTCAGTGCGTTAAGCCTCTGCCTTCAGCTCAGGTCATGATCCCAGGGTCCTGGGATTGAGCCCTGCATCAGGATCTCTGCTCAGCAGGGAGCCTGCTACCTCCTCTCTCTCTGCCTGCCTCTCTACCTTCTTGTGATCTCTGTCAAATAAAAAAATAAATAAAAATCTTTAAAAAAAAAAAAAAAAAAAAAAAAAAAAAAAAATTCTGAATGACATGAAATTAAATAATTGAATCTTATGGTTAAGGACTGTCTTTCACCTGGTGACGAACTCCTTGATACTCAGTATCTTATATGATAATTCTGTATAGGAATTTCCTGGGCATAACTAGAGACAAAAGAAGCAAACGGGCTTTGCTCATGCTATTCCTTACCTGGAAAGAACCTGTGCTCCCTGATTGCTTATATAGCTTCCACTATACCCATAGGTTACAAAGGTGAATGCATTTTGACCGGCCAGCAGTGCCTTAAAATTTTTCTAATGAATTGCCAGCATTTAGACATAGGGATAGTTCACCTGAAAATGGGATGATCTGGCAAAATAGAGCTTAAATTCTGTCATAATTTGTTAGACCTGACTGCAGCTATCTCCTCCGGACCAGGACAGCATCTCTACTTGGTCTGCTTCACCTATTAGGGATATATATATATATATATATATATATAACAGCATATTAATTTACAGGTGTTTTTTATCTTTCTTTTGATAGCCTCTTCCGACCACCTTAAGAACCAGAGAGCAGGAACAGCGTTCAAAGGTTTGTAGTGCTGCTCCGTCCTTTCCACCATCAAAATGGCAAGCCTATAGAAAGTGCTCATTAAAAAATGTGTTGAATGAAGTCTCAGCGATGATATTCATGCCAAATGTTCAAAAGAGCAACCAATTTAAGAAACGTGCCTTGGATCGCATTCTATACCATCAGTAGTTCTCAATGGAGGGGGGTACAGAAAGACACCCCCGCCCCCAAGTCCCGTCACTGAGATTCATTGCCCTGGTGAGTCCCCCACAATGATGGAAATGTGTCATGTTCCTCAGCTGTGATGGTATCAAAAAAAAAAGGCAGAAAACCACTGATTTATGGAAGTTAGAACCTGGGTTAAAATGGGTGGCTTAACATTTCTCTGTGATGGTTTCTCCTGCCTATTACAAGTATGGAATATAAAAAAATCTGATAATGCTAAGGAGTGAGCAGAAATGTCTTCAGGTCACAGGGACAGGTTTTTCTGACCACATCCATCTGTGTTATATGGCAGAGGTCCTGACCTGAGGGTCCAATTTTAAGCCTTTTGATAAGGGGTCACTCTGTGCAAACCTCCTAAATTATACATCTTTACAATCCCATAATACTTTACTTAAACACACAAATTACAACATGTAGGATGAGAATTATAAAGACAATTACAGAGACCGAAAACATCCTCAAGGTCATTGGGTTCATGGTCTTACTTCTGAAGATTACAAAGAAAAAATCCAAGAAGAAATCTTTTATTTTGATCCTAAAACTCTCTAGAGAAAAAGTAGATCTGAAAATTCTCTTATGATTGTCAACCGTTATTTGCAATATTAACTTCATGAAAAAATTTAATTTTGTTTTAAATCTTGTTTTAAAATATTTGGAACATATGTTATTTGGTAACAACCATTAGAAGTAGGAATGGAATTATGGTTTTTAGAATATTAACATTGCAATCAACAAATTTTTTGTCCATCTATGATTTAAAATATCTTAAGAGTGATAACAATTATGGGAGAGTTAGTAAAACGTTAGTTAGTAGCTAACTCTGGTTTTGGCTTTTCTTGTTAAATTTCACTGACTTGCAATGATTTCTAATTGGTTCAGTAAAGATACCACGAATCTACCCTAAGGTGTTGGTTATGTTTAAATAAATTAAAATGCTGCATCAGTCTAGATAGAAATTCTGGAACCGAGGTAAAAATTTCAGGGAGCTTAAAAAAAAAATCAGAAGCTACATTGCTAGCAGCATCTATAGAATTGTGCAATTAAGTCTGGTTTAGAGAGTGATGAAAACACTCATTTACTGTTTCACAAGTATTTAAGGAGAGCCTACTGAGTGCCAGATGCCATTTTCAGCTCAGGGTATGTATGAAAGAAGGAAACCAACCTTCACCTGGTGCCCGTCATCTGTCAGGAATGACACTAGGTACTTTCTCGAGTGATAACCTCAGACTCTGAGCACAAATCCTTCCAAGTGTGTGTTGTTTTATCCCATTGATTACCACAGGTCAGAGAGGTTAATGATTTGCCCAAGGTCACAGATTCAGGTAAGCAGTGTGGAAGGATAAAACAAGAGACCACCAGAGAAAGCGAAATTTAAAAAAAAAAAAAAAAAAAAAAAAAAAAGCTATATATATCATTGCCCCGGGGCTGTGAAGGCATGCACAGGACAGTTTGCTGAGGTGGGAAACATGAGGGGGTTTCCTATGCTAGAAGAGGCGTTCAGGAAGGTTATGCTAAGTAAGCTAACTAGGCGCTGGGATCTAGCCCTCTGGCCTGTGAAGTCGGTTCAACCGTGCCTCATTGAGTTTTAGTCAGAATTTAGGATTCTTCATTTAGGATTTAGGTCTGACATCAGGAGGGCCTGTGCGGAGAGCCGGTGAGGGGGAGTGGGAAGGGAGGCACTGAAAGTTCCCGGTCCTTTATCAGCTTCCACTGGGGAGAAGAGAAAAGGAACACAGCAGCCAGCTTCCCTATCTCCTAGGCAAAGGCTGGTACAAGTGGAAAACTTTCCTTTTATAGTAGCAAAGGCAAGGAACTTTCAAATTCCCACATAGATAAGGAAAACATTTCTAATTTCGAGACTGAGTGACTGAGAGAAGTAAAAATACTAACATGAAAGTAAATGGACCAAATTCTGAAGGGAAAAAAAAAGAAAGTTATCTGGAAAAAAAGCTGACTGGCACAGGCAAAAACTCTTCAGACAGACACAAAAAGGAATGGAAGATGGAAGAGAAGAACCTTATTATCTCACCCTCTATAGCTTCTGGCATTAAAATAATTGAATAAAATAGTGGTAAGGTGTCAACACATTACCATACCACTGCTGACAAGTAAGTCAAATACCCTTGCAAGCTTTATGTAAATGACGATACTCCGTGATTTTCCTCCACAGCGAAATACAGTTATGTTGGTAACTCCCTACCCAGGCGAAATGATGTGGAAGACTAAGTAGATTCTACAGATTATGAAAGCCCCCCAAAACAAAAGATTTGCTAAAAGCTTTTCTGGCTTGAATCATGAGCCTTACAGAGACAAAATAACGTGGGGGCAGCTGAAGGACCTCTATTCTCTGCTTTCATATACATCGTAATCTCACTAGAGGACTAGTTTCCCACTTCCCACTAAGGACGTAGCCAGGTCCCCACGAAGAGGGAACACATCCATTGTTTCTGCCTCATTGTTTATTGTTAATGCGGCCCTGCCACCGCTTCTTTCAAAATTCTCTCAAAATTCGGTCTCCAGAATTTTGAATGTGCTGAAGTTTCACTCTTTGGTGCAAAATGATGGTTCTGTTGTAGAAAACTGACATTGTTGAAATTTTATCACAGCTTAGTCCCTATTGTAAAATTATGGCATATCTCTTGAAAAGTTGTTGCAAATACAGTTCCCTTAGATTTGATTCAACAAATAGTTTTCCGGAGAGTCTCTTGCCTCACAGACACAGTTGCCCATAGACCTCTCAGTCTAATGACTTTTAAAAGAATGCACTCAAAAGTGATGAAAACTAATATAATGCATCTATAAGCAATTACAAAAATATGGGAGGGGAAAGTGTGAGCTGCTGGAGGAATAAAGGATGTGGCTGTGCGGGGCCTGGAGCATGAAGCAGAGTAACAGGGCTTCGGAAAGATGACATTGCTCCTGAAATCTGACATTTATTTTTTTATACTAATGTTTGTCATTTCCCCCCCTTTCAGTGCAATTCAGTTATAGTCCTATACTTCTTAACCCATTCAAGCATGTCTGTCTGGGAGATACACGGTATGCTTTCTGCATCCATCTTCAGGCCACGCTCCCACCTCAAGCTCCAAATTCCAACAAAAAATACAAATGTCACCATTCAGACAAGATCAAAGCCATTCGATGTTAGTCTGACCTAGTATTCTATCTTAGAGGAAACCTAAAAATAGGGAGTAAAGAAATGACAAGATTTGGTTGGGAGTACGGTGACAGAGCATCAAAAATCCTTCTCCACTTTAAGTCACATTGTTTTGGAACTTCCTAAGGAGAACTAATCATTGCTTAAGATAAACGTACACATCAAGGGAGCGTGCTACAGTGATTGCAAAAGATAGAGTCTGGAATCAAAATGCCTTGATCCAAACCCTGACTTCACCATATTCAAATGGATGACCTTGGGCAGGTTCCATCAAGGTCCTGTGCTAACCTTAAGAGTGTTCAAACTTCAGACAAAATGTTAATGAGGGCTCCATACCCTCTAACCCCTCAGGGGTTTAGTTAGCAAAACTTTTTTAGTAAGGGCCAGAGAGTAAACATTTTAGTATCTTTGGGCCATATAATCTCTATTATAGGCTCTCAACTCTGCAGCTACCAAGTAAAAGTAGCCACAGATAACACAGAAACAACGGACAAGGTGCATGGTTGTGTTCTAACACAACTTTATTTATAAAACCAGGCAGTTGGTGGATCTGGCCAGGTGACCAAACTTTGGCAAATGCCACTTAGCGTCTTAGCTTCCCCCCCAACCCCGGCCAAGGCATAGTGTTAATACATAGCTGGCATTCAAAATCCTTACCACTGTTATTACTGGGATATTGGTAACTTTCTATTCCTCTAAAACAAATCTAATAAACTTATGATTAGTCAGGAAGAATGAATATTAAAATGAATTCCAGGAAACATTTTGTTCCTTCACACAAAGTGACAGGAATAACAATAAAAGGTCGGGTGCAAATCACATGCACATTAAAAATACTTCATGCCCGGTGGGGAATGAATGGGCCCCGACCAGCCGAGAATATGCTGCTGGTAGCCTACCGACGTGTGTCACCTGCCGCTAATAGTTTTGAGAAGAACTAGCACAAAGGGAATGACAATGTACTAATCCAATCCCTGGTGAAACTCCTCTTGTGAAACAAGTATCAGCCTTTGCATAACTAACATATACTCGTATTTGCAGGTGGGTATACGTAGACGAACAACTGGAGAACGTAACAAGAGTGTGCTTCAGCCAACAATACAATCTCCACAGTTGTGGAATGGTCTCCACACTTGTGTCCAGATTCAGCCATCTGTCAGTCTGCTTACACACAGCAGAAAGATTTTGTAAAACAATTATCTCGGAGAATCAAATATACTATGGTGAAATTATATAATTTCATTCTCTGCTTGAGTCAGAAGGCCTGGGTTGGTTGCCCACACCAGGGCTGGATCCTGAGATTGGCAGGAAGTACATGGAGACAGATCTCCCCACTGCCCCACCTCAAGCAAAGGTCCCTTGATTTCAGGAGTGGCTCCTTTGCTCTCAAGGGGCTTTCCTCTACCTGTACCCCATCCCTCTGTCTAGGCATCCAGACTGGATTTAAAATTTTAGCTCCTATCATCTAGATTGTATACTTGGATTTTTTTTTTTTTTGTAATAACTTGGTTGCTGAGATTGCTTCTCCAGATTCTGACTTTGTTAATGTCAAAATGTGCTCCATTTTGCAAGCCATGTTTAACAATTAAGTGAGTCTTACTCTTTCTCTGTTCTAAAGCCAGATTACCAGTGGTCTTCTAACAAACCATGGCTAAAGGCCCAGCCTCACTGGTCTTGCCAGTATCACCTGTGTGCTACAAATCAGCAACACCATATACGACATCTGTCATATGACCACTGGCAAGTGCATTGGCCTCTCAAGTCACATGGACCTTGGGTTCGAACCCTGGACTAATAGCAGTGTCTACTGCACAAGGTAGTTGGGAAGATTATAAAAGAAATGCAAACTAAGGGCACAGCACAGAGCCTGACACAGCACAGGACGTAATGAATGCTAGCGTTTATGAATGGTATCATCACTTCCTGAAGACAACAGGGATTTCAAAGAACGAAAGTCAAGTTAACATGGATGTACTAGTTCAATTAACCCGGTAGACAGACTTATAAAAACTAAGAGGCTCAGGAAGAAGGCCCAATGCATGAACATTCTGTGAACACATGGCAGGTGTGAAGTGTCCTAGGTACATGAATAAAAAATGAGTAGGACAAATCCCTGCCCTCACAGAGCTTAAGGTCTGGAGCAGGCCTAGACACAAAAGCTCAAAATAGAGTAGACATGGGATGCTGTGGGTCACAGAGCAGAGACACTTGTTCCAGCTGGGATTCCAAGGGAAGAGGTCATGAGATCAGTCTTGGAAGCTAACCAGAGTTGCCTGTGAAGACCATGAGTAAAGCTAGGCAACTGTGAAGTCACATGTCACAGGTCCAGGCGTTTGTTCAATCCTACTGCAGTTGGACATGCAAAGGGGAGAGACAATGTGAGGAGAAACTAAGTCATCAACCCTCAGAGTCCCCAGTCCTCAAAGCCAAGCCCTGGCTCACGGGAGCTGTGGGCTCTTACCCCATCTTAAGCACCTAAATTCCACAATTTAGTGCTTCTTGAGCCATGGAGATTCCGGGGGTCTCAGCTACAAAAGTACTGATACTGATTTCCACAAATCACATAAGAAATCAATTTCATTAAAAAAAAATGCAATCGTCACACATATAGCAATTACATCTGGAACTTCTGGGTTTTGGAATCCTGGGGCACTACAAAGAGCTCCTATTAGGACTCCCTTTATCCTGAAATTGCATGTGATTTTTTACAGGTGCAAGTGTTGGTCCCTGATCAAAAAGACTTTAGAATCCCAGGGAGCACAGAGAACATCCTGCAGGTAAAGGAAAGCTGCCCTCCCTGGTTTTTGTGAGCCTGACGTGCAGCATCTCATTTTTATGAGTTATGGCCTCCTGTGTGTCCCTGTGAGCCCACCTCCTTCTGGCATATCTGCAGCAGTCACAAAAACAATGCACTTGAGCTAGCACTCTACTGTTGGAGTAGTACAGTAGTACTGTTGGAGTTCCCAGGAGGAAACTCCTCTCAAAGAACTTCGGAAAAGATTCTCTAAACTTAAGTACCTATCAGGGTGGGGCAGAGACTCCCAGCTGGTCACCGAACCCACTTCTTCTTCTTCTTTTTACTAGGTACCTAGCCAACAGGTTATTTCCTAGGCAATGGAGAATGGAAGTCATGTGCGCCAGGCCTACCCCGTAAAAATCTCCCACAAATCATCCTCCTTGCCCTTTGGTTATTCAAGGATCACAGGTATGGATGGCTGGGGTGACTCTGGAAGCCACTTGAAGTAGAGTAGACCATCCCTCCCCACCCCCAATTCCCATGACCTGAAACCCAGTGACCATGGAATAAGTGAGAAATACATTTCAATCAGGCTTAGGTCCCTGGAATGTTAGTTTGTTACTGCAGTTGGCCTCTTTTCACTTATTCATCTAAATATATGTATGATGAGTCCACTTTCTTTTCCTCTTTTCCTTTAAAAATCAAAACAAAACAGCACTACAGAAAATTGTTCCATGGTTTCAGAACACTGTGGTATCTTCTCCTTGTAGAAATTTGTTTTTTGTGAATCCAATGTCTAATAATTATTATATAATTTAATCAGAGTCAGCAAAAATACATTTCTATAAAGGATTGGTTTATAACATAAGTTAATAAAGCTGGCCTGAGATGAAAACAAGAAAACAAGAACAATTGTCAGAACATGTCTGCCTTGCTTAAAGAGAGAAGCCTCTGTTTGGTTTCCAGTGATTGTTGTCAAGGGTGAATGCTGGCCGTGTTTCTTCTAGATCTTTCAACTTTCTGGAGAGGCTTGGGAGATCCAAAATTGTAAGAATTTTTTCAATTTCTACACCTTGCAAGCTACATTAAAAAGTCCAGACACACCTTCCCTCCCTACCCACAGTTAATGAAATATAACTTTTAAAGTGAAAGGGAGTCCAGCTTTCAGACACACTCCCTGAAACAGGAGGGTTGACGTCAGGCACTTTCTCTGAGAGCTCAGAACCATCTCTGATGCGAAGACTAGACTCTAAAACTTAAGACACCAAATGTGGGAATTCAGATAAGAGTCCTCTTGGTTCTGGAATGTGAATTCTCCTGAGTGCAAGAGGGGCTGGGCCTCTTCTGAAGAAACCGAGAGACAATAATCTGGCCGATGATGATGTTACACTCGGCAGCAGCTGTGTGGGGAGACAGACCTGGTACAGGGGAAGAGTAAGGACCAAGAGTCCAAGAGATCACTGATGTGGAACGTTTAATTAGCCACTCACACTTTCTGTCAAGACCAGCTCTGACCAGCATCAGCTTTAACCTTACATGTGTTTTTCTGTGGAGAGGGCACTGCTCCCTTAATGCGTCCTTTGAACCAGCAGCCATGGCCCAAACCATCCCTGTGTCCACTCACTGTCACCTCTGAAACTTCCCCACATGGCCAGCAGCAGCCTCTCTCACAAACCCAGAGTCCCCATACGAGCCCTTCAGCCCCAAACTCAGAATGGGAGATTTTCCAAGTCAAACTTCAAGAGCAGAGGAAGCTGTCAAATGTTCCAGAGCCCATTCTAAGGAAGGGACATCTTCTGACGAATTCAAATGACATTAATGAAAGGTGCGGTTTTAATCGCCTGGTTGAACCTGAGCGTTGCCAAGGATGGTACAGGATCCGGGAAACACACCACTTTCTTTGGAATCAGATGGACAGGGACTTAATCTCCACGTCCGTACTTTTTAACGTGTGCCGTCTCTGCTGTACTGTGGGAGGGTCATATGAAATAATGTATAAAAAGCACTTACTACAGTGCCTAATTCATAGGGTACCTCAAACAATAGGTTTTGCTATCATTATGAATAATGAAACTGTGTAATGGTAAGTGATTGAGACAGAGGTTGTTTAAAGTGAGCACCAGTGAGTGTTGTAAACATAATACACACTCCATAAATGTTTATTTAATATAAAACAATCGTAATTAAGTCTAAGCTTTGAAGAACAGGAAGCTAACGGTTTCTGTTTCCTATCCTGGGGCTAAAGGGATGTTTCCATGAAAAGTGAGCCATTGGCGATATTGTACAGATTTTATTAGTGATGCTAATATGGAGGGAACTCACTGCAAAGAACATTAAAAGCTACACAGCATCTGCACCCAGCCCCACTGGCCAAAAGTGCACCCTAATGAGGGTGATTAAACATGACTTGATAATCACCCAACGACCTGATGGTAGGGGAGTGAAGCAGATAAAGAACGAACCTCGCCCTCTGACAAGAGAACAGACATTATACTAGAAGTGTCTGTCCAACAGCCAAAAGGCATCTAATGCTAACTTCAAATATGGGACCCACCTAGGGTCCTGACAACCTAAACCACAGCATAGTATTGACACGCGCTGGTAAAAGTCTACTACACACAAGACAAAAGAAACAGATGTGTTGTTGTTGTTTTTCTTAGGCTTCTGAGCTATTCTGTTAGAGAAATTAGCAACCTGTGTCCTGGCACAGAACTAAGACAGCCAGAGATGCTAATCAATGGCCGGGAAGATAAGGACTACCCTTGCAAAGGGCTGTTTTGCTTTGTTTTCTTTCTAATCAGTTAGCTTCTCAAGAAGGATACTTTCTCTTGGCAGGAGAAACAGGAATGTTGGCGGAGACAGCCTGAGGCTGGGTCTTACAGTCTTCTGAGCTCAGCTGTCTTTGCCTGTCACCACAGACACTACCTGGCTTCCCCAATGGACTAAACTACCCTCTGAGACTGCACATATTTTGCTAAAGCTGGTGATTCTTTGGGATTGTCCAGTTGAGACATCAAGCAGACCACTGCCTATGACAAGCCATGTCTGCCTCGTATGGCACAGTCTCCATCCACAGCTTGAGGTAACACACGTTCCGTAAAATACTACCTACGTGTAATAAAAACCAGCTAAAACTTGTCTAAAATGTAACATGGCAGCAATCCCATTTCCGAAGGCTACTTGTGTAAAGAGATAATATCTTCCCCCCAAAACTAATAAAAATGTATGATTCCTATTCTACTGCCAAAAGACTTAATGCACACTACAAAGAAACAAGTCATGGGAGTAAGTCTTGGGAATAAGGCACAGTATATGGAATACAGTCAGTGGTATTGTCACAGTGTCCTATGGTGACAGGGGGCAGCTTCACTTGTGGTGAACATAACCTAACATACAGACTTGTTGAATCACTAGGTTGGACACCTGAAACTAATGTAAAATTGTGTGCCAACAGAAAAAAAATAAGACTGTATAACAGGGAGTCACATGTAAATTATGGAAAACAGAAATAGAATGTATTTCACAAAGCTGCACTTCTCAGGAACTGACCATAATTTTAAGATTTAAAGCATTTGCATCTTGTTTAGAAAATGGAAAAGTGGGGTGCCTGGGTGGCTCAGTCATGAAATGTGTGCCTTCAGCTCAGGTCATGATCCTGGGGTCCTGCGATGAGCCCTGCTTCCCGCTTCCTGCTCAATGGGGGAGCCTGCTTCTCCCTCTGCCTCTCCTCCCCACTCACGCCCTCTCTCAATTAAATAAATAAAATCTGTTTTGAAAAAGAAAATGGAAAAATCTTTGGATTAAATTTACTTAGAAAGTAAGAGTATTATATAAATTGTTTAGTTTTTCTTAAGGAAGAAAAAGGAGAAATTGCACGAAGCACTTTAATGCAAATCTTGATGAATTCAGCTGGAGAACTGATGCAACTTGATAGGAAGACATTGTAAGGGGATGGCAGTGAAACAGAACAATCAGTACAACTCAGGGTCGGGAGGCCGGCCTGCAGACGCACAAGCACAGGGCCTCCGGGCGCACCCACATGCTCAGAACCACCTGCTTCGTGACAAGTGGACCTCTGCAGTGCCGTGGAGAAGGGTTATCTTTTTAGTAGCAGGGCCGGACATCAAGGGAGAAAACAAAAAAGAACTCTGATAAATATCTCAGAGCAAATGAATAATCCATTAGAGAGATCACAGACTTAATGTGATAGGTAAAAGAATAAAGCTTCAAGAAGACACTATGAAATTTGTTGTTTTTCTTTAATTTTTTTAGGGGGAGAATTCATTACCTCAGAGTCAACAAAGTTTTCTTAAATAAGACATAGATGTATTAACCCAAACGGAATAAAACTGTTATTCCGGACTTCATTAAAATTAAAAACTTTTGTTCATCCTAAGACACCACGAAGAGAATAAAAAAGCAAACTATGGGTTGGGAAAAGATATTGACCATATATTTACCTGACAAAGAAATGATATTCATAATATAGAAGGACTTCATACAAATCAATAAGATAAAGGCAGACAGCACTAATATAAAAATGGACAAAAAAAGCCAAACAGAAACCTTGCAAAGATGTCAAAATGGGGGGCATCTGGGTGGCTCAGTCATTACGCGTCTGCCTTCAGCTCAGGTCCTGATCCCCAGGACAGGGCTCCCTGCTAGGTGGGAAGCCTGCTTCTCCCTCTCCCACTCCCCCTGCTTGTGTTCCCTCTCTCTGCGTCTCTCTCCATCAAATAAGCTTAAAAAAAAAAAATGTCAAAATGGTACATGAGTCAGTAGGAACATCCTGATTAAATCATACTGAGATACATGCCATCAAAGTGGCTGAAATTCAAAGACTGGAAAAAGCCAAATGCTAGTGAGGATGTGGGGCCACTGGAATTCTCATGCACTATGGTGATGAGGGGAGGGGTCAACTGTACAGTCACGTTGGAAGACTGGCAGGCTTGTGCTAAAGCTGCCCACAGACACCTTCTAGGACCTAGAAATTCAATCCCTATGCACATGCCAACAGAAATGCACCAACCCCTCCCCGCACACAAGAATGTTCATAGCAGTTTTATTCATAATAACGCAACCGCATGAACTCAGTCCAAGCACAGTAGAATGGATGAAGAAAATGTGGCTAATTCCTACAACAGAATACTTTTCAGCAACTATAAAAATGAACTACTTCTGTGTATAGTATGGATGAAACTTACAGATATAAGTCTGAGTAAAGGAAGCCAGACACAAAAAGTACCTACTGTATGACATCCACTTACATAATGAAATCTAAAACCCAGCTAGGCTGTTCTATGATGATAGAAATAAAAATACTAGTTACTTTTTGGCAGAGGGCATACTTCCTGGAAGGGGATATAAGGAAGGATTCCGGGGTGCTGGAAATTCTCTTGCTGATATGTATGGTGGTTACACTCTTAAACCTTGTAGGAAGCCTTCTGCTTCCGGTGGGTTGTAGAAAGTCATGAGGCTATTATTCACATTCTAATGCAAAGAAAAAGCCAGATAAGTGACCAAATCACAGACTTTTGAAGCCATAACTGGGAACATAGTGGGGCTAACTGAATAAAAATAAAGAAACTAACAAGCTCTAAGAGAAATAAGACGCATAGCTGCTTTTGTCTCTGGAGGAGGAGAGAATGGAAGAAGAAAGGAATCTGTCATTAAGGAGGTCCAGGCTTCCAGTCACAGAATGAGTAAGTCACAGGGACAAAAACCACAGCGTAGGGAATATAGTCAATGATACTGCAGTAGTGTTGTATGGTGACAGATGGTAACTAGACTTGTGATAAGCACAGTGTAACATAAAGACTTGTTGAGTCATTACGTTGTATACTTGTTGAGTCATTAGTTTCATGAAAAAACTAATATAACATTGCATGTCGACTATACTTCAGTAAAAAAGGGAACAACCGCCAATAAAGAAAATATTTTTAGAAACCATGTCTTGACCCCAAAAAAGTAGAGGGGAGCATAAGGACAAATCACCTAGACTTGCAAGGAAAGTTTAGTGGCCACGTGTAGACAAGCCTGATGGATCTGCATCTTGAGGGAGTGTACACTCACCATCAACTCTTTCCCAAGACCCTCTCTCTTCTCCCTAAGGGACTGCACCAAAGGGCCAAAGACCTGTCATGCTAAGGAGGAAGTCTGGATTTAATAATTTCCAAAGAGCTGGTGGAGATTTAATAATTTCCAAAGAGCTAGTGGGGGATGTGAAGCCAGAGACAGGATGTTTATTAGGATGCTATTACCGGACAGTGATGATTCTGATCTAAGTTAAGTTGAGACAGTGGCTTTGGTGATGGAGATAAGCAAAGGGATTTCATGAACCACTTTAGGTACAGACAAAACCCCTGTTGGTGTAGCATTCCCACACTGCATTTGTATTCTGCTATTATGAAGTAAGTCACAGAATGAATAAAAAATCCATTACTTAATTTTGTCACAATTTTCTTCTCAATTATTTATTCACGTTGATAAAAGACCAGTTTATTTTGCTTCTTAACCCACCTGACAACCCCCTTCCCTTAGCCTTGTCACCTCGATCTATCCCTTTCAATTTTTTAAAAGATTTATTTGTTTGAGAGAGAGTGAGAGCACATGCGGTGGGGGAGGGGCAGAGGGAGAGGAAGAGAGACAGAGAATCTCAGACTCCCTGCTGAGCCCAGAGCTCAATGTGGGGCTTGATCTCAAGACCCTGAGATCATCAGCTGTATCAAAATCAAGAATCGGATGTCCAACTGACTGAGTCACCGAGGCACCCCAACGTTTTTTACAATTTTCTATGAGAACTGCAAAAGGAAATCATGACAGAGAAACCAAGATGGACAGAGGCTTTTGATCTAGATGAGCATGGCATCAAAGAACCAAGAGGCTAGCTACCAAAAGATACTATAGGAAAACCAGTACTAAATAAAGAAAATTAGACACAGAGGACAATATAGAGAAAGTTCCAGAAAAATCTTTCAACTCTTGGGGAAATGGGTAGAAAACAAAACATTTGTGCCTAAGAGCTTATCTGGGGTCAAAGAAAATTTCAAAGGTCAGTAAAAGAAGAGGCTGAACATTTATGAGGATGATTTTAATAAATCTTGCAATAGGTAAGTTTGACTTCTTGCATCTCAAGAATTAATCTAAGTGGATAAAGTCAGTAAAGGCAGTCAGTCTTACCTAAAATAACTACAACAATAAAACCTCATTCAACACTTTTGCTCAAAGGGATTGGTGGGAAGGAGGAAAAAGGAGAGCGAGATCAGGTAACACTGAGTGCCCTGGCCCAGACTCCCCGATGTTGAGAACGATCTTGGTTCTTGCCTCTGGGCCTCCAATTCTGTGAAACACTCAGTTAAGACTGGTAGCCTTCCAGTTATTACTATTTCTACTGAAGCTTCATGGAGTTGGGTTTAGATTTATGCCTAGAAAATTATGCACAATGACATGAAAAATAAAATACTGAAAGTAGAAGATTTATGAGATAATGTGATCAATATACGTTTGCTGATCCTGAACACAGCTCAGGAAAGTGAAAGGATAGATTAATTAAGGATTAAGCCAAACATGAATTTTAATATCCAAAGACATTTATAAGCAAGAAACCCTGGGGCATATTTATAGAGCCACTTTAATTAGTCAGTATTCAAAGCAGCTTTACACATGAGTCAAGTTTTCAACATATTTTAATAAGCATCTCTTCTACATGCAAGAGTTGAGGTGCCATAAGCCAAGCACGGAATCTGGAATCAGAAAAGGTGGACCTCAGTTCTGGCTCTGCCAGTTACAAACTCTGAGAGCTCATCACGCAACTGGCTACAAATGGAACATGAAGAACTCCAGTGGGTTACCATAAAGGCTAAGCACAACAGTGGATGTGAATGTGCTTTGGAAAACAGAAAGTGATACAGGGGCACCTGGGTGGTGCAGTCGGCTGGGCGACCAGCTCCTGGTTTCAGCTCAGGTCTGATCTTAGGGTCAGGAGATCGAGCCCCACATTGCATTCAGCTCAGAGTCTGTTTGAGATGCTCTCTCTGCCTCTCTCTCTGCCCCTCCCCCAACTTGTATTCATGTTCTCTCTCAAATAAATAAATAATAAAATCTTTAAAAAAGCAAAACAAACAGAAAAAACTAAAACAAAACAACAACAACAACAACAAAAACCCCTAAACATCCAAAAAGTGATCTATTATTTCCTCAGAGAAGGGAAAGAGAAAATACATTCATGAAAATTTGCTTTTACTCAAATTAACGGTCTTATCACTAATTGTCTACATATATAGTTAAGACAGAGTATATTTGAATTTACTGATAATGATCCATGACCCAAGAATTCTGAGTTCTTTTTTTGACTATTGCTTCGAAGTTTGTATTTTTAAGTCGGAAAAACATAATTATCAAAGTATTTAAAATACAGTCACCTGTCATGGTGACTTTGTGCGGATTACATTAGTATCTTCAGGTAATTACGAGAGGTATGGTCTTAGGGTGGTTAGTTTAGGCTGTGGCATCAGGCAGACCTGGATTCAAATTCTGCGTCCATCACTTCCTTCTTCTGTATGAGAATCCAGTCAATTTTAGCTTTGTTTTCTATCACAAAAGGGGAGATACTCACAGTGTAGTATCACAGGGTTTTGAAGATTTAAGAGACACCAGCATTTATTACACCCAGCAGAATGCCTTGTATGTGATACAGGCATTATAGATGTGAGCCATGGCAATACCTAAAATTTGCTTTCAAGCACATAATGGTGTTCCACATATTGGTCACCCTCATCCTTGAACATGTATGCAGTTCCTTATGTACACAGTGATACAGGAGCTCATGTGATTTTATAGACAGATGGGAACCTCCACATGTATGACCCAGCCAACATGAAAGACTCTACTGATACAAAGATGAACTAGATATGGTCTCCAACTTCAAATACTTCTCAAGAATTTAAGACTCTTGAGGGCAGGTATTTGTGGGCTCTGCCCACTTTTGTATTTTCAGTGATCAAAATGGTGTATGGAATATTGAACTTGCTCGGTAAGTGTTTGTAGAATGAATTATCTAGTGCTTTTCCTGTATATTTATGTCTATATAAATCCCCTTGTAGAAACTAATTTTATGTATACTTTCCATATCCAAAGAAGAAAAACTATAAAAAATATTTTTATTAGCGTTATTATAATTGGAACTGGGTTTAAATCCTAGCTCCTCAATGTTAACGATTTTCTTGCAGAAAAAAATACAGTGACATTTGGCACTTCGAAAAACAAAAATCAAGAAATGTGCGGCACATCTAGGGAAGAATTCCCCCCAAGTATTTGATAAAGTGACAAACAGGAAACTTGAGACCATTTCCCTACTTCTTGCGTGTATTAACATTTGTCCTACCCCTTGAATTACGTGATCACAAAATTTCATCTCAAAGGTTTAAAATATAGCTCACCTGGTCTTCTTCTCCTCCACCTTCTTCATCGTATTTTAAGATATTATCTCTTACATCATCTTCTGGATCAATTAAAAGTTGCTTGGCCTGACGTTCTTTATCCCGGCGTTTCATCCATACCACAAACATCAGAACAAGGACTAAGCAGAAAGAGTTAAAAAAAAAATAGTGTCATAATTTTAAAAACATAACTTTTTTAATCACCGCTTTTCACACTAATAACATATTATCTGGGTCAAGAGCATGTAAGGCCTCTCTCAGTCTGTTCCCTCACTCTGGCCTGCCGTGGAGAGAGAAGGCTGTACTAGGGCGCAAGCACAGGACACAGAGCCTGAAACCTTGGGTTCCAGAACCCGTTGCCCTCTGAACTCACTAGCTGAATGCCCAGCCTCCATTTTATCATTTACCAACGGGGACAATAACCATGTCTGTCTCTGACTTTGGCTTGCTGGAGGATAGGACACTCCTAATATAATGGTTTGTAAATTGTAAACCAACAAACAATAGTAAGTTAATTGTTCCTTGTTATGCAACTGCTGTTTCACTGAGGTGGGTCAGCCATCATGATCCCATCCACCTCAGAGGGAGGAACACTCCCCAAGGAAGGAAGGCGCCTACCAGGATGACTCGAGTAGTAAATCGGAATTGGATTGGCAATTGGGTCTTGAGGATTTTTGGCTCCCAACGGCTGGTGTTTTTCTCCCTGTGCTATTCTGCATTCCCTCTCCTACTAAAATGTACGTTTCACGTGAGAAGCTGACGGGATTCATTTTGAGCACTGAAATAACATTAGGCTTTCCTGCTTTACACTTTTGTGCCAGATCTGGCACCGTGATTTTTCCAGAGGGTTGACGTTAAAATGAGCACCGATTCATTTTCTTTCAAAATGCTACAGTCACTCCCCTACGCCATCATCCATCATACCGAAGTCTTTCTTGATAAGGTTGGCATATATGCCACATTTTAGTTCAAACTGAAACATATTCCTAAGTGCACATCTAAGGAGGGCGTTCTCTCTCAAATCTGAGGATATCGGTTTACATCCTGAAGCAAGAGATTTAATGACTCCTATTTGAGCACATTTTTATTATTGGCCATAAAAGTAAATATCCTCCTTTTAAAGCCAGATACATGATCTCATTTGCCATTGTTCTAGGGCTAAATCTAGCAAGTGGATTATTAGTATAGCATGCAGGTTTCAAATTATAGTCAAAGTAGTCTCCACACAGGAAGTAAAAAAATGCCCAGGCTTCTATAGTAATTGCTCGGAATAAAGGGACAGAATTCTAAATTGCCAGAACACTTGTAAATGGAGAAAACATAAAAGAAATGGCCAGCATTTTCAAGGAAGTGATTGGTGCATAGCATGGTCGCACAATAAGCTAAGTCCTGCTGCTATTTAACAATAAAACACAGGGCCCCGGCAATTTATCCTTTTAACCTGCACGCTTAGAAGTGGCTCCTAAAGTACTTTCCAGTGGTTAATTTCTTGCATTCCACTGAACCAAAGATTTCAAAGTGTCTGAAAAAGGCGCAATTCCTTAATCTAGACTTGCTCTAAAGACAGACAATTTATTGAGCTATGCAATCACTTCTATTATCAAACGTGCTGTATGAAGTACAATCGCTCACTATTTTACGTACCCTTCAGTAACAAATACCTTGATCCCTGCCTGACCGGAGTCGCGGCTGACTGTGCTTTATATGAAGGCAAGCCAAGGAAAGCAATATACTTATTTTCCTAAATCATCAACCAAGTGCCATAAATCCATACTCAAATCGTAAGCTAAGAGCTCACACTTAGGACTGTCTAACATTTTCCTATGAAGAGAGTTTGCTACAGCTCCCCCCAGCCATCAGCATCGGAAAACGGTTGCAATGGGTCAGGAGTGAGGAGATGGGTTGGCTGGATTTGCTCTAAGCATGTAAGTGCCCCAGGGATTTTCTCACTCTGCGGCGAACCTGACTGTCCCATATACGTTGGCCAGAATGCGTTCAGAGGTCGAAGAGAATTGTCAGATGATGTCAAAAGGCAACAGCAAGAAGTTACTTTGCAACACGTCTTAGTGGGGAGAAGAATTAAACTCTAAGAGACAATGCCAACACTTACTGAGCAGGATAATGATGCAGAGGAGGATGGCAATAATGGCGCCTGTGCCCAGCCCTGCGCCCACGATTCTGTCCACATCGGTGCAGTCCCCGTTGGAGTCGCACTGGCAAACCTTTACACGAAGGATGGAGATATTCGATTTGGGGGGATTCCCCGAATCTGTGATTATGATCGGAACTTCATAAATCCCAGCTTCAAGAAATTTTATCTTCAAATTAAGCTGAGCAAAATCACCTACATGAGAAAGGAAGAAGTATGGTGGATAGTTAATACATCATACGATAAAAAACATGCAGCATTTTCTAGAGTACATTTACTACTTAAGAGTATGTATCAAGTAATACAACTACGCTACATTGTGAAGATTTTTTTTAGTTGTGAAAGCTTTTAACATCTTACTTAACTTTAAGTAGCTTTTAAAATATATTTAATGAGAATATTATAAAGCACCTAAAATTAACTTTTCATATTAGGCTTCAAAACCTCTCAGCTGCACCTATCATCAAATAATTAACCTGTTCTTACCATTCAGCCGAGTGATGGTCCAATTTCTCTTAATAGTCACTGGAGACAAAGGAAGATCAAAAGCAAATGGTCCAGCATTTGGATCGATGTCATAGTCAAGTGCTGTGATGTTAATTGAATTGGGGTCTGGAGTTTCACAAGTCTCTGCCTCTTGAGGTAGCACTTGAGGGGCATTGTCATTAATATCAAGTAAATAGATCTGCAATGTTCCCGTTCCGCTCATAGGGGGTATTCCTTCAAAGGAGAAAAATCACAAAACAACACTGAACAGGTCTTTCCCCATGAGTTTCCATTACGGTGGACTTCTCAAAGCTTCTAGCCTGCTTCCCCTCATCATTGCATAACCTTGGAAAAATCTAGTCGCTACAGCACCTAGCAGACTGTTTCTCCAACAAGGCCACTTCCTGCTTCCTTTCTAGGATGACCCTGAGCTGCCCCTTTTGGTGTGCCCAACTGAGCACTGGGACAATGTATGTCCCTGCGAAGTGTGATTCTGCACATGCTTTTCCCTTACGGTCCATTACACGGGGCCGTGTGCATACCACATTCCTCTAGCCACTGTGGGGAATAGAAGAGAAGCAGAACATGGGGCTCAAGACCTTGTGTACCCTACTTTTTGGATGGAGAACCAGGACATGCATGAAAGAGTGCGAGAATGCTTTTAAGTCTCAAACATAGCTATGAAATATTCAACCAGTCTACAGATGGGTAACACAGACCCACAGACCTCATCTTGGGAAGGAATGCCACGGAGAAGAGAAATGGGATTTATGGATCAACCAACTACCTGCTTGACCAAGAATTAGGTTGCTCTATATACATTATTTCATTGTAATCCTATGAAGCAGATTTATACAGATGGAAAACCTATAGCTCTGTGAGCTGCTCATGGTCACACACTCTTGGAAGTGGTGGGGTTACTACTCAAGATGGGCCTGCCTGACCCCAAACCCATTCTCATTCCATCCTAAAAACTATCTCTACTAGTTTTTGTGATTCTTTAGTCTGGTAATTTGGCCTCTGCTGTATTATATGTATTTTTATTATTATATTATTATATATAAATAATGACATAATTATTTTATTCCATTTAATTACATAATTTACATTATATGAATAGAATGTAATGAATAGAATAGAATTATATGAATAGAATAGAATAGATATAGAAAAAAATGTTAAAATAATAAATCTGAGACCCAGAAATTTAAGTGACCTGCCCAAGAACATGTGATTAGAACTGTGTGCACATCCACTGCTGAGACAAAGAGACATTTCTCTGGACCTGTCTGAAGAACACGGACGGTTCTGGGAGCAGGGAGAATAAAAGCCGCGGGGGTTGGGGGGGGTTTGGGGGGGGCGAGGTGGCTGTGAACAATATTCTAATAATGAATATAGCACCAAGAGCTCAGTGATAGTCCATGGTTTGACGAACTTTCACACTCATGATCATACATAATATTATTTGACTCTCATCACACCTTTATAGAATAGACAAGTCGCTAAAACAACTTATCAATAACGAAATGAAGGCACAGAGAATATAAGAGCTCGCCCCATCATTAAGAAGCAGAACCGGGGCTTCGCATCCAGCCTTGATTAGAAGTCAAGTGCCTCTGTCAAACATCAAGGCTAATACAGATGCAACCGCCCACTTCTCTCTCCTATCAAATGCCCTTTCAATTAGAAAAATATCCACCTTGGTTGAATGACAAATCTGGTTGTAATGCACAACCAACATTCATACATATAATTTTACAGCTCTTTACATCTCGACATAATGGTGCAAGATATATTGCTTTAAGTTCCGTCGTAGAAGAAAGCGACCACTTACATGCAGTGAGAACATAAAACAGACACTCATGCTGTGCTCTGATGTGCAAAGGCAGAAGCTGTCCCTACTACGTTTCAACTCCAAATATTTGAACAGGAGGTCTGACATTAGAAAGGATGAGAAATATAGCTTTGACCCTCTCACCATGTAGATTTATGATAAATAATCATCTCACTGAATCTTACTATATAGGATTCAGAAAGGTCCATTGAAACTGTTCTTATCAAAAGTGTCTACAGGCCACGTTTTTCAAACTGCTCATCTTGAGCACCAAACTGAAGCCTGCTAGTTTTATTAGATGCTAACACTGATAGTCTAGAACTGAACGATTTTCAAATGTGGTTGTGACTCAGTTTTAAAACTATTAACAGAAACATTTATTCGAGTCTTTATGTCAGGCACTGTTTTAAAAACGATGTGTACAAAACACCTTACCTTCCCCAATACACTATGAGTTAAGCACTGCTGCTATTATCCCAGTTAAGAGAAAAAGGAAAGGATATATTTAAAATCTCATTGCCATTCCCCCAGTTAGGAAGTAGTAGATCTGGAGTCTGGGTCCAGATGGTCAGGCGAACCTTCAGAGGTTGTACTCTTTAAACGTATGTCATACTGAGGGCTGACAAAGCAAAATAAATCCATCACCAGGTTTATGGAAGTCATTTTTGTCTTATATAACTAAAAGAAAGAGAGAGCGAGAGAGAGAAAGACAAAGGAAGGAAGGAAAGAAAGAAAGAAGTCTATCTATTAATCTCAATCATTTAGAATTTGACAGAAACCTGGAAAGGGAATAATAAAAAAAAAAAGGACTAGACTCTATGTTCTGAAACTAACACACAAAACTTGCATACTCACTCTACGCATTAAATTATGAGTTTCCTATCCATGGCGGAATAAAGGCAGAGAATTACAAAGAGAAAAAAATGCTAGAGACTAACTGATGTCAGCAAACAGACTGATCATAACAGAAATAAAAAAGATCACCTCAGGGGCGTCTGGGTGGCTCAGTGGGTTAAAGCCTCTGCCGTTGGCTCAGGTCATGATCTCAGGGTCCTGGGATCGAGCCCTGCATCGAGCTCTCTGCTCTGCGGAGAGCCTGCTTCCCTCTCCCCATCCCCTCACTCCCCACCTCTCTCTCTGCCTGCCTCTCTGCCTACTTGTGACCTCTCTCTGTCAAACAAACAAATAAAAATCTTAAAAAAAAAAAAAAAAAGATCACCTCAGGAACCAGTGTCTGGGCCACTGAGGCACGAGGCTAGACTCAACTTGCAGAAAGGAGCAGTCAGTGTGCCACAGGGCAGAAGAGCTACAGAGGTTGGTCATCACAACACGAGCTACCACCGAGGGCCCGTGGACACGGCAAACATTCATTATAGAAGTTAGGGAACATATGAGAACACCCAGCGGAAATGAAAAATAGACACAGGGGCCACAGCTTCATAAAGGTCAGTTTTCTCGACAATTGAGTTTAGGAGAAAACCTCATTTCCCGATGATGCATTCACGAGAGGCTCTACTCTCTTTAACGACATATGCGGTAATACAATGACCATATTTAATTACGTACCATTGTCAGAAGCAAGGAAAGTAGCATTATAGATATTGTTTTTCACGTTTGGTGATTCTCTGTCCAAAACAGCGATTGTTGTTATCTGCCCGTTCACAGGATCTATTTTTAGCCAATTGGCAGGATCAGATAATTTTGTGTATCTACAAAATGAAAGCATTAGTAAGTTTATTTTTTTTTAATATACTAAAAACCAGAACTACACAGAACTACACTCTTCAAAGAGAGTGCCACTGTCGGAGATTATATAAAGTAGATGGATATGTATCAGTAGGTTTATCAGCATAAACTCCTTTTTATTCTGAATGGAGAGTAACCTTTTCAAGCTCAGATAACCAGTATATAGACTGGAAAAAAATTTCCTGTGTTTTGGAAGGTAAAAGTTGTAGGAGTTCAATACACCTACTAGTTAGCTACTTATCTATCTTGATATCAACGTATAGAGAAATGCAGAAGATATGCAATTCTCTGTTAGCAGCAGTTCTGAAAGAGGTTAAATTATCTACGAGCTAATTTAAAAAAATTATCATCACCAGCAGCGGATAGGAGTAATGTGGGGTAGGCTCTGCCAATGATCTACTCCCTCATCAGGAAAGATAAATTAGGTTTTGCTGAGGTTGGAAGTCTTACAGATATGTTTTATCAGCCCTATAACTACTGTACAGGTGAGGCAAAAATAATTAGCTCTTATATCTTGTTTCTGGCTTGAGTTTCCTTTTTTTTCCTGGTGTGTGGAGAAGAGAGAAATGTCACAGCTTCCAAGAGTCCCCCATTTACTTGCAGTGAAAACTTCTTGCAACGTTTGGTATAATAGCACTGGCTAAGTTATTATGAAACATGAAGAGATAAAAGGGGGCAGAGAAAAAAGAGGCAGGGAACATTTTTTTCTTCAAATAATACATGAGTAGATTCATTTTTCTACTTCCGACCTGATACATAACTCACTGATCTATTTCCTGACAGGAAGCTTCGTCAAGGCATTAAAAATAATTCTGTAATGAGTCGTTTTAGTTCCAGTTCAAATTTCTCATTCAAACGGTGGATTAATTTTGTGCACAACAAAGAACATAAAGTAAATTAAAAAAAAAAAAACACCACAAGTGGCATTTGATACCTAATATTTTGCTGCATATATCGATCTGGGTCCTGAGCGGTGAACGTTGTTAACATGGTACCAGCATGAAGGCCCTCTTCTTGGCGAATGATCTTGGGGTTTGGGGCAAAATAAGGGTTTTCGTTCACATCAATGACTGTGACAGACACTGTTGCAGTTGACTGAGGTGGGTGCTGGATACCCTTGGCTAATGGCACTTGATTTTCAGCAGCAACAGTGAGGACAAACATCCTATTTGTTTCAAAGTCAATTGGCTGAGAAAAAGAAAGGAAACCATATTTTTGAAGGAAATAAGAATATTTGCATTCTACAGTTTTCAACTTCATTTCCCAAACATTAATTTTTCATTCACTATACCATAGGCTCCTCTCAAATGTCTGGAACACATGCATTAGCATGGCCAATGACTGAAATATTTATCACAATTGAGCCTGTTTGTATAATATATTTGTAAATCTCGGATACTTCAGTGATTTATGTTCACAAAATAATGCATATTACTATTGTACTGATTGCATTCATTCAGCGACATCTTAAAACTTGATTATTCTTAAGAACAGCATTATTACGGGACTGGAAGAGATTATGCTGAGCGAAATAAGTCAAGCAGAGAGAGTCAAGTATCATATGGTCTCACTTATCTGTGGAGCATAACAAAGGACACGGAGGACATGGGGAGATGGAGAGGAGAGGGAGTCGAGGGAAACTGGAAGGGGAGATGAACCATGAGAGACTATGGACTCTGAAAAACCACCAGAGGGTTTTGAAGGGGCGGGGGGTGGGGTGGGAGGTTGAGGAACCAGGTGGTGGGTAATAGGGAGGGCACGTACTGCATGGAGCACTGGGTGTGGTGCAAAAACAATGAACACTGTTACGCTGAAAATAAACAAACAAACAAAAAGAACAGCATTATTAACCAAAAATACTAAATAGTCTGAGGTCAAATGAGAATCCAAAGGTCTAGATTATACTCTCGAACGTTGGGATCAAGATTAGTCCTCATCCAGCAGACCTTTTACATCTGTGCTAAAGGTCAAAACAAACAAAATAAATCCCCAAACTATAAAATCTAATTTTTTCATAAAACAAAAACTTAATTCTATTTAAAAGTGTCATTCAGGGGCGCCTGGGTGGCTCGGTGTCTTAAAGCCTCTGCCTTCAGCTCAGGTCATGATCCCAGGGTCCTGGGATCCAGCCCGCATCAGGCTCTCTGCTCTGCAGGGAGCCTGCTTCCTCCTCTCTCTCTGCCTGCCTCTCTGCGGACTTGTGATCTCTGTCAAATAAATAAATAAAATCTTTAAAAAAATAAAATAAAATAAAAGTGTCATTCATAAAACTAAAAAAAAAAGTATCATCCATAATTTGAAATACATTTTAAAGGACAGACATGTACACACACTTATGAAAAAATAACAGTATTTGTAGGTGGAAGGGCTTTTTCTTGTTTTTTTTTTTTTTCTTGTTCCTTTACTTAGCAAACTAAAACTCTGGCTGTCTCCCAAAAAAATTTTAGGTATTCTCCTCGTTTGTAGAATCCCTAATCTAAGAACAACACTTTAGATAAAGGCAATGCACAAATAACTCATAATGTAAATATTAACTTACAAATTTCCGTTGAATCCTACTGTCAACAGAAAAGTTACCAGAGGTCAAGTGATCAGACTGGACTTTGATTTCACCTGATCACCTTCTAGTGTGGGTCCAGATTACACATTACTGTGCCATAAGAATTTGAGGGGGGAAAAAGAGCTTAGCGAACTCTCCTGCCCTCAACGCTGGTCTAGGAAGGATTAGGAGCAAAGCTAATGAGAATGTCCCATTATTAATTTCCTACCCTAGACCACTCCCTAAAACCTTCAAACACAGAGTTTCTTTTTCTCTCACTCTAAAATCACCAATTCAACTTCCCTTTCTCAAGTATTTTAAATAAGACAGTATAGAAGCCAGAAAATAAAATAGAAAAAAGAAAGAAAGAAAATAGAATTCTTTCAGTGATTTCATTAGCTATAAACTCTGCATTTATTATACATGAAGTTAACATCCCCTTGCTTCCAGCACTCAGTGTTTGTTTTGTTTGGTTTTTGACAATTAAAGATCAAAAGAACTAATTTTTTAAAGTCTTGAATATAGCATTTAAAAACAGGAGTATCAATTCACAATATTTTCCAAAACAGGCACTGTTTGTCCCGACTCATCCCCTTTTACTTTTGTGATGATTTTGGGGTTGTTCTCTGAGTCAATACTCAAAGGGCACCTTGACAATAATAGGTGTGTGGCATCCTTTCGAATAGCTATCAATCAGTGATCGATACTTCAGAATGGAAAGGCTGCTGGGAAGATGGCAAAGTAGGAGGATCCTGGACTCAGCTCTTGCCACGTGGTTGCCTAGAGAGCACCCCCATTGGCATAAATAACCCAGAAAGCAACCAGATAGGTGGAAGAACTGACTTTCTGAGGCCCGACATAGACAAGAGGCCACAGCGAAGCAGATCCACCCTCTCTGATCGCTCTTGGCAAGTTCCATCAAAGCACTGCCACAAGCCTGACGGTTTGTGAGCAGCCCAGAGGAGGGCCACACCACTCCAGAGAGGGGAGGACAGCCACATGCCACTCTGCCTGCAGGCCTCGCTCACTACCAAAAGCTTCTAGGGGACAACACAGGGAATGTGCCTACAGTTTGGGGCCACTTCATCTATGGTAAATGCCTGGTCTGACTCAACTCAAGTGCAGCGTGGCCCCTGACTGGCCCACTAACACCACGGGGACCAGACTCTGCCCACAACAGGCAGAGAGCCATCGCAGGTGGGACTGAAGGCAAACATAGGTCCACCACAACGGTAGGACACCCCTGCGGCAGCACACCTAGGAGACACCCCTGAAGTGCCAGGTTCTGGGGAACAGGGGGCATTGCATTGTGAGACCTCTTCATCATAAAGCCACTACTTCCAAGTGAGGGAGACGTCGCTGACTTTGGTAATACAGAGAAACAGACACAGCATAGACAGAATGAGGATACAGAGGAGTATGTCCCAGATGAAAGAACAGACACAAATCACAGCAAGAGACCTAAGCGAAATGGAGATAAGAAACATGTCTGATACTGAATTTAAAGTAACGTTCATAAAGATCCTCCCTGGAATTGAGAAAGGAGTGCAGAACCTCCATGAGACCCCCTACCAAGAGAGAGCAGCCTTTAAAGAACCAATAGAGCTACTGGACTCAGCGTATGAAAATAAAAATAGACCACCTGGAATAAATAGCAAACAAGAGGAAGTAGAAGAATAGATCAGCCGCCTAGAGGACAGGGTCTTGGAAAGTAATCAAGCTGAGCAGATGAGAGGGGAAAAAATACACAAAATGAGAACAGACCGAGGGAACTCAGCAACACTATCAAGCGTAGAAGTCACATGATAGGGATCCCAGAAGGAGAAAAGTGAGAAAAGGGGGCAGTTTTGTCTGAAGAAAGAATAGCTAAGAACTTTCTGAATCTGGGGAAGGAAAGGGAAATCCACATCCAGGAGGCACAGAGAGGCCCTAACAAAACCAACCCAAAGCGGTCTGTCCAAAGACACAAAGTAAATAAGGTGGCCGAAAGCAGTGATAATGAGAGAATTTTAAAAGCAGCAAGAGAAAGGAAAGCGGTGACATACAAGAGAACCCCCATGTGGCTATCAGTGGCTTTTTCAGCAGAAATCATACAGGCCAGAAGAAAGTGGCACGATAAATTCCCACGGCTGAAAGGAGAAAATCTAGAGCCAAGAATACTCCATCCTGCAAGGCTTTCATTTAGAAGAGAAGGAGAGGTAGAGTCTCCCAGAAAAACAAGAGTTAAAAAGCAAAACCAGCCACATTCCTGTCACCCAGGATGCCATCGGCCTGTGGGTCCCAAATTCGCAGCCCAGCCACCCTCCTGCCCGAGTGAGTGTGCACGGCCTGCCACCTGATCAGTGCCAAGTCAACACACCTTCACCACAGACGGACGAGGACTCACACTGACACTCTTCCCCTCAAATTCCAGCCCCTGTGCTCAAGTCTGTGCACAAAAGTGGGCATAATTGGAAGAGCAGAATGAGGCAACCCAAACAGCCACAGTGGATCTGTGGAATACATCATGGATGAAAGGAGTGTGCTTGGCTGAGAACATGTCCCACAAGCCCACCAGAGAACAAGATAAACGGCATGATTCTGGTTAGTGAAAGAAACACACCGAGGATAAAGAAAACAGGATGAATCCAGGGAGGGAGACAAACCATGAAGAGACTCTTAAGCATAAGGAACAAATTGTAGGTGCTGGAGGGGAGGCAGGTAGGAGGAAGGGGTACTTCGGCGGGTGGGCATTAAGGAGGCCCTTGATGGAATGAGCACTGGGTGTTCTAGGCCACTGATGGATCCCTGAACTCCACCTCGGAAACTAATACTATATTGTATGTTAATTAATTGAATTTAAAAAAAATTTTAAAAAAGGAACCCCCCCCCCAAATACTTGAGGATGTGCCATATCACGAACACATCTAACTACACCCACAGTCAGCACTGTGGAGGACAGTCCTGTCTTCAGAATATTACAATTGTCCAAAATGATTGAAACACAGCTGTCTCCCACAGACAAGGTGAGAATATCTATGTTGGCCTCAAGGTAGCCTCCATGTAAACTGAACAAAAAAACACCAAAAAACAAATGGGACTCCCCAAAATATATTAATTCCAGATTTAAAGATGTCTCAAGGGGGGGACCCTAAAATTCAAAAGGGAACTACAGACTAGGGAGCACGTACTGGTCGATGCAGGCTGCCGGTCAGAGAGATGAGCAGCCCAAGGACACTTACTTTGACGACGGTGACCAGGCCGTCATTGCTGTTTGGGTCCGTCTGAATGGCAAAGCGCCCCGTAGGATCCCCACCACTTATCCTGTACACGGCATTCCAGGCCGGTGTGTGGGGCTGATCCTTGTCCGTCACAGTTAGATTCGCTACTATGACATCTACCCTGTTTTCAGGGACTTCACCATAGAACTGCAAGAAAAACAAACCTCGGTCAAGAGGAGCAACGTGGACTGGTGAAGGACAGGGTGTCTTGATGACCACACTGCCCTGATTTTACTGCTCCATTAAATCTTTATTACCCACACTAAATGAGGAAATCGGTAATGCAGGTAATCACAGCATTTATGTTTAACTTTAAAAATACTGTCACTTTTCTCAGCAGTCAAAATTTCTTCCAAATGATGTTATAGTTTCATTAATATTAAAATTAGTATCCATTTGTGAGTATCTGGGTGATTAATTCAGGGCTGGAGAAAAGGACTTGTCTAAGGGAAATAATTTTCCTCAAGAGATAATGTATCTATATGCTTGACAAAGTGGCATAAATCAGTCATGTAATATCCATTCCGTTTCCTGCACCTGAAAATATTTATAAATATTCTGTTATAACAGCACAAAGTATTTTTAGGCCATTTCTTCCAGGTGGCATATTTTAACAACTTCATCAGTGGACCTGGGAGACTAGGAGAAAACAAATTACTTAGGCGCCTCATTTAAAAGTCCTGGTGACAGCAAACGTCCGAGAGAGTAGCCAGTCTACGACGAGGATAAGCAAATTCCACCTCTATTTAATGCATTTATTATTCATGACAAAACTTCTCAGTAATGGACCACAGACCTAAATTCTGTGAGTGAAAGTCTGTACTTACTGTCATGGCAGTAAACTCTGGAGGATTGTCATTGACATCTGTCACCGTGATGACAGCCGTAGCCGTGTTTGAAAGGCCGTATGTGGGATTGCCTTCCATGTCCGTAGCTTGAATTATTAATGTATACTGTTGCACTTTCTAAAAAGACAAAAAGATCACACCTTAGATGAAACTAATTTCTCAAGAAGACACAGCAGTTGTTTTGTAAATAGCTCTTTATTACACACAGAAAACTCAGCATCATTCATTCTGATTAACATTGCTTGAAAGTTCCCAAGTGGAGCTGACTTTAGCTTGAGAAGCACAGGCCTGGTTCCTGTCTGGAGAGAGGCGACTGTATATTTTCACCTTTACTTGCGGAAAAGATCACATTGCAGATGTGTGAAATTCACAGAGAAGCTGACACTTCCATCTGGTCTCAACCTTCCCCTTTCTTCTGAACTTCGCAACATTGTGATCAAGCATTCAAGTCACTTGGTTTGTGTTTACTCTCTCATATGTTAGTTTCTACCCAGTTTAGAATACTACAGACAATGAAAAATCTTGATAGAGTGTGCGTATGTGTGCGTGTGTGTGTATGTATATATACACACATTTCATTTTACATTTTCATTTCACAGATTTCATTTCACAGACTATGTTTTCTTTTAAGGTGGTCTCATATATGTTCTATTAGAACAGGATTATGGAGTGTTTTCTCCTACTTTCCATCAGTACATACAATTTACAACTATGCAGGAGAGATATATTCTTAAGTTAAAACCTAATTAAACGGTTTATTTTATGTCCTTATTCATAACCAAGGAACACAGTGGTGCTTAATATTTGTATACTCAAAAGATTTCCATTTTGGCCTAATGTTCATTGTGCCCACATACCTATGAGGGACACAGATACATCTGCATGTAGACAGTCATTACCAGACAGGTATCACTACTTTTAAATTCCAATTGAATTTTTAAAATATTTTATTTATTTATTTATTTAAGAAAGAGCTAGTAGGGAGAGAAGCAGGGAGAGGGGTGAAGAAGAGAGAGACAATCTCAAGCAGACTCTGAGCTGAGCTCAGACCCTGATACGGGGCTTGATCTCATGACCCCGAGAACCTAACCTGAGCCGAAACCAAGCGTCAGACACCTGATGGACTGAGCCACCCAGGTGCGCCACCCGAACTGAATTTTTAAAAGGGGGAGCCAAATTAAGCTGCATTCTATCTAAGAGATATCTTAGATATCTATCTGGAGCCTGTCTGAGAAGTCTATAGCACTAGCTGACAAATACACTTTGTATTAGGACAACTTAACCAAAATGATTTTCTAAAGTCATTTGAAATCTCTGTGGAAATTGGCACGATAAAAAATATATATATTTTTTTATAAATGTTAAAGCTTTCTCAACAACAAAACTCACTTCTTCATACAAAAATAAACTGTCACGGCAAAGTACAGTTTTCCCTGATTCTAAATATAAGTAACATTATGAATGGCCATTCTTAAGGGGTTTCTGGAGCTTGGCTACAACAGACACAAATTGTAGCTTTTGATTTAGTTGTTAGTGGGAAGGGCAAGGAAGAAGAAATGGGTAGGAGAAAAAGCCAAACCCCACATATCTGATTTTAAGTCTCCTGTCCACCCAAATGCTAAACTCTAGCAGTTATTTATCTGTCTTCCTAAAAAAAGAAAATACCATTTATTTGAATTTAAAAAAACAAACAAAGGAATAGTGAGTGTTAGCTGAGCTGTTTACATTTTTTCTTAACCCGTAACACCTCACCATAATTTATGCTTACATAAGCTAAAATATTTCTCAATGATTTCCTTTCCCAATCAAGTGTCATTTCAGCTTAATGTTCTCATGGTTAATGAGAGAATTTTATAGGGCACTCAGTTCAGCTTCCCAGATGAAAATCATGAAAATAAAAATTTGTTATGACTTTGAAATGCCATTTCTGTTAGCTGCTATTCACAGAAGCAGATGAACATTTTCAAAAAAAAGGAAGAGGTTTTTCTTACTGTTGTTGCTAAAGAAGATAAAAAAAAAAACAACCCACAGATATTGTATGGAAATAGAGCTCTTTGTTAATGTCTATTCTTTAAATTATAATGTCTACTTTAAAATTATATAAGCATAATATATACAATTTTCCACTGAGATGAAATACTGGCATCAGTAGCTAATATGTGAAATTTCCTACCACTTTAAGTAAGTCTTAAAATCTTTAAGGTACAAAAGAACATTGTTATTTCTAAAATACAATGTCTCTTCAAAAAAAAATTCCAACTTGGTAAATAATATGATCTCCATTTTCAAATGCTTGGTTGGTAAAATGCTCTTACATTTAGTAAGAAAGACATGACAGCCTGTTTTAGACAACCAAACTATTTAGGGCTTCTTGCCTAATTTAGACCCTAGGCATCTGGTTCTAGATGACTGACATTTAGATTCCATAATAATTTGACTTCCCATCCTCAAGCCCACATCTGATCACGGGGCCTTTGCTGAAAAATGTCTCCTTACTTCCTCTTCTAGGTGGGTAAAATCTCAACTCAACTGTTTGCTATCAATCCTACTCTCCTTGTGACTCATCTCTTTAACTTCTCAAAGTTATGTATCACCCTTCATCCACTTACTCTACACCTTAAGTTCTTTGTGTCTTACTTTCAAATGCCTATCGTGACCCTACACCACTGCCTTCAGTATTTCCCTCAGGGTAGAATGGTGGTTCTCAATGGAGGTAATTTTGCCCCCCACCCCAGACTTTTGATCATTCCTTGGACATTTTTGGTTGTCACAGTTGGGGGCTGTTACTGACATCTAATGGATGGCCATAGAGGCAAGAGATCCTGCTAAACATCCTATGATATACAGGACAGGCCCCCGCAAAAAAGATTTATCCAATCCAATATGTCAATAGTGCCACGGTTGAGAAACTCTGGGCTTCAGTCCCCTTCCCGTCACCCTGAGCCTGGTAAATACAAAATGGAAAGCCACCTCAGAGATGACTTCAGAGAGTCCTAGAGGCAGAGCTGTTGGCCTATCATGTATACACCCTCTATTACTGTTTCTAGTTTATATGGCTACTCCCCGTCCATAACCTCCTGGTTATGTAGACACAAACACACACCCTTCTCAGGCCCCTGTCTTGTCAAAGTTTGAGTCACTGGTATACAGCCTAATGTCTGAACAGAGTAAGCAAGTGATAAATGCTTCTGACTTGGTGGTTGGATGGTGAATGGATGAGAAATCCTGGGCCTTGCCTTATACTATAGAAATCCTCCCAGGTTTGGGAAAAAAAAAAATCTTATTTACATGGCAGCTGTTATTTATTCATTAAATCATATACTGGGAGTAAAAACTAGCTCAGTTTCCCAAACTACAGTGATTCATACATTATCTTCCCAATACTGCCATATCCTCATATTTCTATACCATGAGTCACTTAACATTAATCTTGACATTTGCTCCCTTTTAAAAAACTTAATTTATTGTTAAATTATCATAAATAGAAGACCAGCATCACCTCCCATACATATAACTGTAAAAATAAACACAATATAATCCTTGCACTCTGGCAGTCTCTACTTGATGGAGTAGCAGCTAAAGACTTGTGGTCTCCAATTTTCTCTTAGAGGCATCCCTCCATGTATCAGTAAAAATCATCACACCTGGGCACCACACTTTGAAACACTGAACTAAAGTGATATGAGCGAATGAAGAAGTGAGAATAGTGGTCATTCATTCAGTTGGCACACATTTCATGAATGTCTACTAGATGTCTGGTGATGTAAATACTACCTTGTGTTTCTGGAGTCTAAATTCTTTTTTTTTTTTTGAATGCTTACTGTATGCTGACAAGTTTCTGGGGCCTTGGTAAGAAAAAAAATAACATTTTTTGAGACTGAGTACTAACTACATGCCAGAGGTACTGCTAAGCAGTATACATTATCATATTCAGTCCTCACAATTATTGCGTAAGGCAGGTGGCTTTTTTTTTTTTTTTTTTCAATCCTCATTTTCCAGATAAGGAAACCAAGGCTTAGGGAGGCAAGGAAGCTTGCTCAATGACACCCAGCCATAAGTAGTAGAGACAGGATTTGAACCCATGTGTCTGTGAGTCCAGAGTCTACACTGTTAATTGCTCCACTATATGAGTGCCCTCCTATAAAGTGAGAATATGTGCGTGACAAGGGTGCATCCTGAGTGGGGTGCGCAGGCAGAAAGCCAAAGTCAAGATGAGGAAGGAGTGGTAGCTGAGCAAAAGTGTGGGCTGTCCTTTCAAAGACTACGTGTGGCAAACACAGAGAAAATCACAGAACATGAACATTTCCTCAGGGTTCCTATTTGGGGTAAAAAGGAGCACATCAGCCTCACCAAATAGTGAAAACAAGAAGGCAGATATAATGTCTATGTGACATAGTCTCTGCCCATCTCAGGGAATACAGAGACTACTAGGGGTGCTCAGGGAGGGGTTGGGGACTGGCTCTCAGAGTCACCCTGCTCTAAAGAGATGGGAAAGGAGCTCTCCAGGCAGAGGAAATCACAGGAACAGAAGATTTGTACAAGGAGTTGCATGTGATTGTATAAGTGTCAGACTTCATTTGCTCCTCAAGAGGAGGCAAGGAATCCCAGGAGGTTAGACCAAAGAAGGCTTTGGAACTAATGTCATACGGGGTTTGGAGCGCCATGTTACAGAGCTCTGACGTCATCCTAGGGGTCGTGGGGAGTCATTTTACCACAGGGGAGACTCAGCATGTTTACAGATTATGAAACTACTCATGGGGTTTTAGAAGGCAACCTGTAGGGAAGAGAAGACCAACACAGTGGAACGCAGAACGTGAAGCAGAGAGTGCAACAGAAAGGATCGGTAGACTTGGAAAACAAGAAGTATCATTCTTTCTTTGCCATGAGAAAACAATGCTGAGGAGCCAAAATGATAGTGCTCACCCAGTAGATGCCCAGGCTGGATTTATGATGGCAACAAGGGAAAAAAATAGCTAATATTTATTGGACACAGTGCTGAATGCTTTATGCCTTGTGTTACCTCACCCTTACAACCATCCCATGAGGGAGGTAATATTTTTATCCCCATTCACAGATATGGGAACTAAAGTTTCAGGTTAATACAGTGAAGGTCAAATAGCCCATAACAGGCAGTCCCAGGATTTACACCCACTGAAGCAGAGGGCTAGTCATCAGTAGTCGTAGCCAAGAAGGGCAGGTGAAAGACACCAAGAGAAAGGGGTAGAGAAAAGAAAGTGCCAGGAAGAAGCATAGCCAAGTTAAAGCAACCTGGAGAACTGATATTTTTCTAAGCCTACAGATTAAAGTAGAATAAAAAACCAAATCTTAGTAAGGATTTCAATGATTAGGAGTTCAGTCACTTGTAGGTGTCATATATCCTGGGAGAACGACAACTGAAATTACTTCTGACAGTGAGAAAACTGTGAATTCTAATAGAAATAAAAGAAACTCAGGCCTGCACCAGGCCTGAAGAAGTCAGAGTAATTTATCCCTGGCCTCAGGCAGAATTACCATAAACCATCTGAGATAGATACATTTTTTTTCTCGTTAAATGACTTTCAGAAAAGGAAGGTTTTCTGTAATTTTCTCTGGTAACTTATTGTTGTGTTTAATAATTTCACTGTCAAGAAGCTATTTCTCACACACGATTCTATCGTTTCTAATCCATTCCCACATTCGTTTCATGTGGGGCACGGCGGCTTCCATCCACTGCAAAATAAACCTAACCACGATTAGGGTACGACATCAGGCTTTCATCCGCTAAACTAAATGCAGTCGTTCTGGTTTTTTAAATATGGCCGGTCTGCGGGCGTAAAACGACCTTTAATTCTCAGTGCCTCTTCCTTGTCATCAAACAGCCCAGCTTGATGTGATAAGAATACCACTGTGTGCAAACATGATGAAGCCCCACTTCTGTATCTCACGAGGACAGTGTGAATGAGAGAGAAGTATTCGTATTGGGGGATAAGCTATACACCTCCACAGTAAGTGAGCAACCTGGCACTCAGGGGAGAACGTTAAAAAATACCCCCTATTCCTGGGGCACCTGGGTGGCTCAGTGGGTTAAAGCCTCTACCTTCGGCTCAGGTCATGATCCCAGGGTCGTGGGATCGAGCCCCACATCAGACTCTCTACTTTGTGGGGAGCCTGCTTCCTCCTCTTTCTCTCTCTGTCTACTTGTGGATCTCTGTCAAATAAATAAATAAGTAAATAAATAAATCTTTTAAAAAAAAATAACCCCTATTCTCAAAAGAACTATGCACGCATGCTGAGCTCACTGGCATTAGGAATTGTGCGTCATACAAATTGGAAGAGGTGAAAAGACACACAAGTTCCAAGGATCATGGAACAAAAGCACTACTGCAAACACTAAATTTCAACTATCTCCCACACAGATTATTCCTGGATAAAGAATCGGTTACACCTGGAAGTTAATAGGTACAATGTTCTAGGTATACATCTAACTCCTAAGTAAGGCTCTCAGCTCAGTTCAGTTGTGAATAAAGTAAACTTGATTTGTTTGTACTACTTCATTAAAGGGCTTCTAGCACTATCTTGCCTATATAATTAATTGCAATAGTAATGTTTTCTTCGACCCAATTCAAGTGAATGCTACTGAGGCAAATAAAACATCATAAAAACCAACTCCTGAAATCCTTGTCAATAGTATTTATTATGAAAGCATAATGTTTCCTTTTGACATACATAATCTGAGGTCTCATTACTGTAAAAGTGGGCTCAGCCAGAAACCTACAAAACACAAATATCTATGAGTTAGTACTTTGATAATTCACTCACACAATGATTACTGATGGTCAATAATGACCTTGAGAATCTCTTAAGAAAATGGCCAGAACAGCATAGAGAGTGTAAAATATTCATTAGGAGCAGGGTTTTGGGGACAGGATAGAAGTGGGGCTTAAATTGAGACATGAAGAAATGGAAGGTTCAAGGACAAAAAGAAGGTGCAATCATTCCTGGTGGAAGGAATCACATGAACAAAAGCACAGAGGTGTGTGTGAGGACTGTGGGTTGAGGTCTGTCACAGTGAGATGAGCATTGGAAATTAACTGAAATGCCCATCCCCTTTCAGACTATGACTCTACATGGTATTTCAATGCTGTCAACATTTTATGCCTTTTCAACAAAAATCACGCCAGAAGTCTGTTTTTCTCCATTTATACCTTTAAAGGCTTGTCAGTAGAATTAATGCCATTGCTGGTCTTGAAACTTGTTAAGAAGTCAATTTTAGAGTTAAGGGACAAGTTCTAATAAAGGAGATAATCTCTTTTTACTAAACCAGGCTATCCAGAAAAGCTACAAAATACCTCAGCACACACATTATTTGTAGTCTCTTAAATATATGACTGTTGGGCACCTGGATGATGCAGTCGTTTAAACCCCTGACTCTCGGTTTCGACTCAGGTCATCATCTCTGGGTCGGGGGATCGAGCCCCACGTGGGGCTCTGTGCTCAGAATGGAGACTGATTGAGACTCTCTCCCTCTTTCTATGCCCTTCTCTGCCCCCACACGCAAAACAAATATACAAATCTTAAAAACAGTATGACTGTTAAAAATTAGCCTAAATTAATACACACATTATTTGTTCATGGTTTTTAGTGTAATTGCTCAAAAACCTTTGACTGTAAGGGAAAACTGAGAAAATGGCAAGGATTTTAAAAATTAGGTACCAGATACATCTAATTGACTTGGTCGATTACACACTAAATAGTACACAGACCAGCACGATCTATCCAGTACGCATACACCATTTAACCAACTTCAAGTCTGGTCAAAACAGCACAACAAGATTTCTTTGAGAAATTGATATTGAATGATACTGTCAATGTATGATTACCTGGAGATAAACTGCATGGGATACTGTATACCTTTAAGATTAAAAACAAATTCAGATAGTTTTTGGTTGGCTTACTTCTCTATCAAGTCCAGCTGCCACTGTGATAATATCACCCGTTTCATTGTTGATTGTAAACATGTTGGGCGAAGGGGTGCTTGGAGCCTGGGACAGGATTCTGTACCTCAGCATTCCGTTTAGGGCGTTTGGATCATCAGCATCTATAGCAGTGACCGTCATCACGTATGTTCCTAGAACAGGACAGGTGGAGAATGAATGGTCACCCTGCAAGTCAGGGTCTCCCAAACAGATATACCTAAGAGGTGTATTTGCCTTTTGGGTCGATCTTAATTTCACTTTCTCAAAACATTTAGTCATTTAGATTGAATGAAAAATGCTACAGATAAGAACGGCCCTCACCTTAAAAAAAATACAAAACATGGTTTAGGTCCTTGAAAGGAAAATCATTAAAAATGTATACATTTGTAAACACCCATTTTTTTCCCATAACCTAGAAGATAAGTTCATTATACAATTCAAAGAAAGGATCACTTCAGACCTTTATTCATATAAAATGCAAATAATAGTACAGATGCTATTAGCAACGTATTTTAGGTCCATCGATACTTTCCCTTTGCTGTATTTTCCTCTGTTATACAATAACATCGAAAATGACATGCTGAGCATGATTCTCCTCAAAGCCTAAGTCACTTTCTGAAAGTAAGCTGTGTGCGTAACGATGCACACTCCATTTACTCAGGTCATAAGGAACCATTCCATGCATTGCTGTTTTGGTACATTGAATAGGAGTTTGGCATTGTGGTTCATTATTTCCTAGGAGATTACAAGAGCGCTGTAACAAACTCAGGGACTTCAATTTATTAGATGTTTTGGAAAGAAAATCAACAATGCATTAGAATCAAATAAGTTCAAACTAGTTACACACCCTGTGTAATTTAGAAGTAGAGAGAAAAGTAGTTACTATTTAGGAAGGTTTGTTCTGTGGGATATTTATAAGAACTAGCATATAAAATTTTCCATCTCTAACCCACCTTCCTCATGAGTGCTCTGAGCTCAGTTCTACGTTAAAACCTCTCCGTGCTACAGTTTTGCCCCAGAATTCACGAGGGGTTGATCACGTTCTTGTCCCTTGAGTGAGACACTTTTGACTATGTGCCCATTCTACACCCTTGTTATTTTTTTAAACTTCATTGCATATGTGCTTGCTTTCTTGCCTTCTATTTTTCTCTCCTACTAGAATGTAAGCTCCAGTAGGGAAGGGTTAGGGTTTGGGTTTAGGGTTAGGGTTTAGGATTAGAGTTAGGAAGTAGGGTGTCACTGCTGTGCCCAGAGTGGTAGAACAGAGTGACTAGCACACAGCACAGACTCTATAAACATTTGCTGCACGAACAAATGAATGGTTAAAACAAAAAAAGTATTTTCCGGGACATTGAACCAAATACTGATTACAATGCTGTTTAATTCAAGATCCTTACAGAATGATTACTGGAAATACATGCATGAAATGTCTTTAGTTCTTATTAACATTGAGTCTTTTATTTAAAGGATGCTTTGGTGGAAATTCATGATCAAATGCATAATACCTTTAATGGTTCATTTTTAACAATTTTCATGAAGGAGTGCCCTTAATAAAGTTAGAAACAACAGAAGAACAAATGAAAGAAATGATTTAAAAAAACAACAAAAAATAATTACCCCACGTAAAAAAATCTTTATCTTCACTTATATTTAGAATATGTATATAGGTCTTGTGTTTTCGTATGTATATGTTTTAATATTGTTTGATTTTATTGTATTTTAAAATCCCAAAGGAAGCTACTCTGCAATGTGACTCAGGAGGAGCCAAAGATGGCTGAACTTCCCTCTCCAGCTCCCCTTCCCCCCACCTGAACTTCCTTTCTGAGGATACAGACAGGTACATTTGGAGCAAGAGACAGTGCCAATCTAAGGCATGTGTGATTGTATCTATAAACTGGTATATACATAAAGGAGCTACTGGCATAAACTGGCATAGGGGACAAAGGTAATACATAATACCTTTTTAAATGTTGAGGCTCTTTTAAATACAAAATTAAAATAATAATCACGTAGCTAATTAAATCTCTCTAAACACCAAATCAGCTCAGGGAGGCTGGTGAAACACAATCTTTTCCCACCTCTCTGCCCACTGTTTTCTTGTCCACTAGTTTTTCAAACCAAATTGGCCTTCGAAGCCTTGTTCTTCTGAAGTCTACAGTGTTTTCAGGACAGGAGTCTAAAATTGTCGTCAAACATCCCTGCATGATGATGAAAGGCTTTGGCAACTCCTGTTTCTAGGCTAGGACAATTTCCATGCCACTGGTCTAAAAGTGTGGGCTGCAGAAGACATTAGGATCATCCCAAAATAAATATCCAGGGTAAACTCAGCTGTCGCCAAGCCCCCTCTCTGTTTTTGGCTTTACCTCACTGTCTAGCCCAGGAATACCAAGTACCTTTCAGACTCTCCAACCAAGTTTTACTTCCTGCTCCGACTAATATGATAAAATCTTCAGTTTATGAACAGAAAGCCCTGGTCTTCTGGAGCTCACTTTTTTTTTTTTTTTGCCACACTGAGTTTATCAACGACAGTAGAATGAAAGGATCCCACAGATCCTATAATATAGAATCAGAGACTATAGTGTATATATTGTAAAAAATGGGAAGTGATGTTTTTCGGCTTTGTCTCTTCTATCAATTTTTTTCCTGTTATCTTCTTTTTTCCCTAAAATCATTTTGCAAGAAAGAAAATAACACCAAAAGGTTCACATAATTTCTTCTCTTGTTTACAACCAGTGCTGACTTACATGACATTTCTTGAATCTTTAAATTATTATGTTTAAACTCACCAGGCTTTGACCCCTCAGGAACTGTCCCATTCCAAACCTGGTGTAAGAACTCTGGTCTGTTATCATTCATATCAATAACATTGATGACAATGTCAATAGGGTTCTCCACTTGATTTCCATTAATATCCACTGCATGTGCCCTCAACTGCAAAAATAATTAGAAAACAGAACTATTTACTAATGTATGTCTCACTTGAGAAGGTAAAATATACAATCACCATGCTAAGAAAATAACGAGGGCGAACAGAGAAACTGAAAAAAAAGCTACTCTCCCCATCAAAATTTAAGTTAGCCAGGGGCACCTGGGTGGCTCAGTCTGTTAAGTGTCTGTCTCTTGACTTCGGCTCAGGTCATGATCATAGGGTCCTGGGATCAAGCCCCGTGTCAGACTCCCCCCTAGGCATGGAGTCTACTTCAGATTCTCTCTCCCCCTCTGCACCCCATCCCACCAAAATAAATAAAACCTTTAAAAAAATTTTAAGTTTGCCAAACTTCATGTGATTAGGATAGATAGAGCAGGTAAGAGCCAACACTTACTTTTTGCTAGGCATTCTGCTCAGGTTTATGGATTTTAACTGGTTTGATCCATATACAAAAGAAAGAGATAGAAATGATAAGGGCTTGAAGGTGAAGAAACTGAGCTTTAGAAAATCCAATTAACTTTGCTCTGTCTCTTGACAGAGCCCATATCCAAAGCCAGTTTTGTCCAGTTCCCAAATCCTTTTGCTAAATCTGTACATATGAGTCAGGGTAATTAAAAATGTACTGGGCACAGAGTAGTCGTAGAGATTATAAGAACAGAAGAGAACTTAGAATTAAGTGTGCATAGGGAATTTTGACACTAAGTGGGGTTTTTTAAATTGTAAAAGTCACTCATAAACATTAAAAGTATGTGAGTATGTAAGATAATTGATCCTCTCCCAAGCTTGAGTTTTTTGGTATTCTAAGAATTTTATCTTTTTTTTTTTCTTTTTAAATAAATATAGTCACTCAGCTACTCCTGGTAGAATAGCCTCAAGATCTTTTAATCCAGCGCACAGAGATCCATTACATTTTTTTCAGTAGCTGTGTAGTGTTCCGTTGAATTGCTCCTTTTTAATGGGATGCTTCTGTGGTTTTTCTGTTAAGTATGATGCTAGCTGTTGGATTCTGTTGGGCATGGTTCATCAAGTTAAAGAAGCATCAATATATCCCCTTTTAAAAAAAATTTAGAGGTTATCTAACATGAGACAATGCAAATTTTATTACTGCCTCTCAACAGCTCTAAAATAATTTTTCTTCACTTATTTAATATATCACATATTAATAGATCTTCACACTGAAACATCCTTGCAATTCTATAATTGATTCTATTTTTTTATGAGTGTTGTTCTCTTCTGTCCTGGCAGTAAGACTCTGTAGCGCAAGAGTTTACCCCGAAACTGACCTGAAAATATTTATTTCCCGTTTTAACCACAGGAGTTCAGATAATGAGACTTCATACAGGAAGAATTATCTAGAATTTTCATATTGATATTCTTTATATTCATAAATCTGAGACTCGTCTAATTAGAGACCGGTCTATCATGTGCTATTTTTATCAAGTTTCTGTATTAATGACACTTTGTCTTTATGAAAGGTTTGGAAGTTTTACTTCTTTCTTTATAGTTTAGAACAATATAAAAAGCACTAGCATTAAGTGTTCCTGAAGGATTAAAAAAAAAAAACCTGGTTGAAGACCTGGCTGATGAAACAATCAAGTCTTTTGGAAGAAGGGAACGTTGAGTAGTACTCAAGTAGTACTCAAGAGTTTAAAAAAATTTTCTTTATTTTTACACCCACTGTGAGGCTCAAACTCATAACTCCCAAATCAATAGACAGATGCTCTAAAGACTGAGCTAGCCAGGCGCCACCCTCTCTTTTTAAAGAAAACTCTCATTTTACTTGTTTAAGCTCTACATCCAATATGGGGCTTGAACTCACAACCATGAGATCAAAAGTCACATGCTCTACCCACTGAGCCAGCCAAGCACCCCTTGAAAACATTTAAAAATTTCTCCTATGCTTATTCATCTATTTAGATCTATAAGAGTCTTGTTCTACCACAGTATCAATATTTAAACAATTTTCAAAACTTCAATATTTAAGAAGTTTTTATAAGTGCAAAAACTCAACAAATATGTTATTGTGCAGTGTAAGAGTCTAAAAACAAACACAAAAAAAGTTTTGAATGACTAGGTATCAGTGATAAGCCACTGGGAATACTGATTCATTACATGAGACAACTGGCTATCTATAAAGCAAAAACAAAGTACATCTAGATACCGCTCCTCTTTTAGTAAAATACACTTCACAGAGGTTAAAAATATAGATGCCAAAATAAATAAGTAAGTACAACAGATAAAACTGGGGAGATTAGAACTATCTCTAAAACTAGACTTTATGATAAAATTGAAAAACAATTAATTTTACAATGCAAGAACTATAGCAGGGTAGACATTATTAACAAAGTTTAAAAACAAATAACAAAAGAGGAAAATATATGACAAATTAAACATGAACATCCCAAATAGATAAGAGGTTCTTAATAGTAAGTCTAAAGGGTAAACAATTCCCAAAGAAAATTCAACAGAGAGGGGCGCCTGGGTGGCTCAGTTGGTTAAGCATCCCACTCTTGATTTAAGTTCAGGTCATGATCTCAGGTTTGTGAGACTGAGCCCCGTGTTGGGCTCCACACTGGACATGGAGCTTGCTTGGGATTCTCTCTCTCCCTCTCCCTCTGCCCCTCCCCTCTAAAAAATCAAAATTCAACAGAGAACAGGAATAGGCAATTCACTTTGATTAGATATTCAGCTTAGGCAACTTAAAGCACTGAGATAACTGCCAACGATAATTCGGTAAGTAAATAATGCCCGGAATAATAGAGTGGAGAAAATATATCTCCTATACAGCGGGCAGGCAATGCAACATAACACAACCATTCTAGAGAATAACTTCACTATATTTATTAAAATAATTCCAATTTTAGGAATTTATTCCAAGGATATAATGGGCAAATGTACAGAAAAAAATATTCATTGCCACATTATTTATAGTTGAAAAGTAAAATAAAAAAACCAAATTACCCAAATATCTATCCATAAGTAATTAGTTAAAATTATATTACATTCATTCAACAAAATCATTTGAAGCAATCAAAAACGCTGCTATAAATAAATAACTATTTACTGACATGGAAAGATGCTAAATCTTTTGATTGCAAAAGTGACAAAAGCTGGTTTCAGAGAATGATGCCAATTTCAAAGAATACATTAATGAATCTAGGCAAAGAAAAACATCTTACAGCCTATCACCAAATTGTTTAAAAAAAAAAAAAGAAAAACAGGTTGGTTTTATGTACTGAGATTACAAATCATTTTACTTTCTCATTAGTACTGCATTATTTGGAAGTTTTTATAATGTGCATATATTCTGTTTAAAAAATGATAATTTCATTGCAAATTTTAGTTATTCATGCAGAAATTGGAGAAGTAATAAAGACCAACTTAGGTTTCTATATTAAACTCATGAAAAAATTGTTGAAATCTTGTTCCAGGAAATGTGTAAGCCTGGCTAAGAAAAAAAGAAAAGAAAAATGCCTCCTGGAATTTGATTAGGCAATTCTTGAGTTTTAAAACCCTCACTTCAATTAATATTTTTAAATTGGAAAACTCAGTTTCAAATATATACGTATTTTTAAAAATATGAACATATTAATTATATACAAAAGTGATAACTAAATAGGAAAATGAATAAAATAGAAAATAAAGAGCATAAAAATGAACATAAGAAATATAATAAGACAATATATCTAAGAATAGATTGCTCATATCGGCAGATTGACAAAACCATGTCTTGGCCGGGTTATGAGAGAAAGGAAAATCTCAGTTTCTGGTTGGGAGCATCTAAATGGCAGACCTTTCTGGAAGGAATACAGCCAACAAATAAAATTAAAGTGTACTATCCATTTGCTAAGACTATTTCATGGTAACAATCAGACCAAGAAGAATAGGTAAAGATGACAAACATAGATGTCTACTGAAATTGTAAGAAACTGTCATTAAAATAATAGCCGACACATTTAATGGAATACTATGCAGTCATTAAAAGCATTGTGATCTCTATAATTCACAGGCAATAATCTCTGACTCTTTGACTTCCTTCATGTACATTTGTTCCTCTAAGTCCTTAGCCACACTAACATGTAAAGGGTGAGGAGATTTGAGGCAATCTCACTTTCTTCTTTGGCGCGGTTTTTGTTTTTTTGGTTTTGTTTTTTACCCTAAACATTCATCAATTCTATAAAAACCATGAAATCATGACAACAAATTGAAAAGCTTATTTCTAGTATTAAACCTGTGAGTATCAAAGCTCTAAGACCCATAGAAGAAGCGAATGTTAAACTCTACACAGTTAGAAGGGTATTAATACAACAGATTATCAGCGGGCTGAAATCTTACATGAAACCGGGCTATCAGCTCACGATCCAGAGGCTTGGTCACGGACAGCTGACCTGAGATGGGGTTGATAATGAAGATACCGGTTGGAGGCTGATCAGCTCCGGGTCCAGTTACGCTATACCGTAGTGAAAGGTTTTTATCTCTATCCGACCTGATCTGAGGATCAAGAAGACAATCATATTAAATGAGAGACTAAGTGAGCTCATTATCAGAGACAGAACAGGCCACACCTCATGCCCTTTTTCAGTTACAAACTTACAGCATCTCTTCCCAGAAAACCAGTCCTGTTTCTCATCCTTGCTTCTCTGTCATAAGCTTCAAAAAGAGATGTCACCTATCACCAGAAAGACTCGGACCAACACTGATGTCTAAAAGAGCAATCACTAGGAGCAGGGCCAAAAAGTCAAAATAAAGGAGTGTCAGTTTTTAAACTGCATCAAGTTCTATCCAGGGAGATTGTAGGTTAGAATATTTAACACAGGAACAGGTGTCCAATTGAATTGAAATAAAACTTGTTTACCTTTTTGATTCAGTTAAGAGAAGAAATAACTGCCTAGGCCATTGTGTGAAACAACCTTACATGGGAATTCTAATATTATGGTTGAGCTCAGAAGTCAGATTTCTGCACTTGTGTCTTACTGACGGTTACTCACTGCAACCAAAGTTCTCCATGTCATTTTAAGGTGGTATCTATTACTTCAAATTCTTTATTAATAACAAAACATACAAGAAATCATTTTATAATACATTTTTTTGCTCTCAAAAATTACACTCACTCTAGGCTCACTGCCTTTCCCCCCAAATCTAACAATTCCCCAGAAAAATTAGTTTATAGGTGAGAAGTCACAGGAAAAGGTTATAGAAAAGAAGGAAGACCAGCTCAGGGAGAGGGCCAATTGGCAATACCTTTGTAGGTGATAATAATAGATCTTTATGTATTGGGTAAATATACTTCACCCAGTAACAGAATCTGGTTTATTAGTTTTCTTGTTACGGCAAAATTCTCTTTTTACTCATTGTCCATTAAAGTAGGGGAAAAAAAAAAAAGCCTTTATTTGGGGGTCATGTTGTTCATCGTTAAATTGAATTATAATGTGCATTAAAGTAAAATATGCAATATTAAAATGACTTATTAAAGAATACAACTTTCAGTAAGTATGTTCTGGAATGCTAAATTAATCATGCACACAAACATCTAGATTCAAATAAATAAATACACAATAACTTTGTCTTTTTTCCTTTTGTAATAAAACAATGGGTCGCTAATTTTACCAAACATGTACAAATATCTGTGATTTTTTTTTCTCCACATCTGATGGCATACATTTGGAGTAACTGAAAAAAAAAATGACTTCTGAGATTTATAAAAGCCTATGGTTTTGCACAGCCCCAGGGATTCTGTTAATGGTAGCAGAGGTCACTTCCTTTTTTCTTTTACAAAACTCTCAAATGCACCTGGTGCTGGCATTTTTAGCAATGATTGCCCCTTTATTTCTTCTGTGGCTCAAAAGCTATCTGTAGAGGGCAAAGATCATCATGGAGAGCACAGCTGTCAGATGGGGAAGTGAAGGGTGTGTATGTGTGTGTGTGTGTGTGTGTGTGTGTGTTTGCGTTGTGAGAAAGGGTATGGTCTGGTTGTGGATGTATGTGGGAGGTACATATTTACACGCTCAACAAACTTCACTGTCCGTGGTGTATGGGACCCACAGAAAGCTCTACCTATACATAATCTGAGATAATAATTAAAAAAAAAGAAAAGGCTCTGCACAACACTATAGACATTTCACCTATATAAAAAAATGTATTTTTAATATATGTGGTAAAGTCTGTCTTGAGATACAAGAGACAAAAGCATTTCTAACACACACTTGACGCTTGCCACAGAGATAATTAAAATTGTGCCAGCCTACCCTGACAAGCTCTTGAGGAAAAGGTCCCCTGGAGTTTTCTGGCAAGTTGATTGGAGGGATAACCCAGTCTCTCTTCTGCCTTTGTAGGTGGCCATTGTGCTTACTCACTTGTCTTGGGAATACTATTTCTTCAATTTCTTGGGATTCCTTTGCATTAAAATACAAGACATTGATGAGTACTAGGAAAAACATTTTCTGAAAGACAGCAGTACCAATGCATACCTGACAGAACAGGGTTCACTGTTATGAACAAGAAAATATGCCTGGAGGCCCTGTCCTTATCCCCCTATTAAAATAATAGAAAACACCGTAAAATTTGGGGGTTACACTGATCATTGAAGAATTGAATTCCAAACAATTTATTATGTGGCACAGCTGTGTAAACTGTTAGCAGTTTCTATAAACCATCTCAGAGAGGAGTTAATATTGAGCAAAATTTAATGGTATCCTTTTATATATCTCTCATTAGTTTAAACCATGGTTCAGGTAATGTGTTACTGTACATTAAATTTAGATCTTGATGTGCTAAAATATAATTTGAATTCCAAGAGAAGTTTAATACATACTGCTAAGGCATGTCTCAAATATTTATGACCCTATTAAATCCCACAGAATTAATGCTGTAATTATTCTAAACCTATGTCAGCCATGATGGATGCTGTAGATGACCCACTTCGCACATTGGGTATTAATCTCTGCTGGATGTCAACCTTTTCTTCTGTTTCTCCTTATATCTGTAGACATTTTAGCCATTAGCCCTTGGTGCTTCAGTGCAAATATCCAAGCTAGTTTCGCTGGAACACAGCAAATCATCAACAACAAGAGCATCTTTTCGCTCAATTAGTTACCAGTTTCTCACTCTGTATTCCCCAGATGACAGGATTTCCCTTAACAGTTAATAGATTAATAAATTACATTTTACATAATAAAAGTCTAGCATTGGGGCAAGAGAAAAATGATATCTTTTCCACTAATACACTTATCCATATTTGATTATGGGTGTGTATGTTACACTTACCATTAAATAGCCAAAGCGAGTGTGTGTATTCTTACCTCCCACAGTACAATAATCTACAAAATGTAATTGTTATACTTCATGAAATCACAGACTTCAAAAATAAATGATTGTGCTGCCTCCTCGTATTTGTTTCGAATTAACACGAACTAGAATATTCCGAAACTAACAGTGCTATCGTAACTTTACTGAAGAAATTATTGCACCTTATTAAACATTCCTAATATAGTGATTTATACGAAATAAGTGCTCAGTAAATGTTTGCTGAATTTAATCAAACTGTACTTTGTGGGAAGTGTATCTATTTCTTTTATCCTGGTTCATAGCAGCTTCCACCAGAGGGAGTTTATCATTCCTTAAAGTTATGTCAGTTATATAAATAATTCATGCTCTCCAATTTGATTATTAAGGGACAAGAAAAAAACCCAATACTCTACACTAGAAATGCTACTGTATATCCATACTTCCCATTTAATAGACTTGACTAGTGACATCTTGCAGAGAATTGTTTATTTGAGGGTTCCATTTAACAGCTTGTAAAGCTTCTAAGAAATTTAAAACAAACAACTCCTTCTAATTTAAATTAAGTTATAAATCTCGAAGTATAAACAGCCATTTCAAACACAATTTCAGATAGCTTACATATATATCTAGTCTAACTATCTTGTAAGATTAAAATAAAAACAACAACAAAATACTATTTAAAGTGGCTGAAGTTGATAAAAATTCAAATACTGGCCAATGTGATGTAAAGCAAAGCGTCTATTTAGTCCCAACTGTATAAATCTGATTTTTAAACATAACTCCAGAGCCGTGTTTGGATACTCTACCTTCACTGAATCCTCAGGGAAGGTAGGCTTGAGGCTCAATTTTACTGCTACTTGCCACTTTTCCTGAGTCTCTTTATCTTGGGCATATATCAGGAACTTGGCACGCTCAGAGGAGAGGGGAAAGCTTCTCACGGCGTACACCATGCCGTCTTCATCCACCTTAAAATCTGCTGGCTCACTGCTTTCATACTGGACTTTCCGTTTTCCATTGCAGTTGCTGAATTTCACTGTAAGAGAAAACAAACGTACAAGTCTGGTGATAATACAATCACAGAACCATCTAAGTCCGATCCCGCTTAGGTTAAAGGATAAAGCACAGTAAGCATAAAACACAAAAGTTTTAGTTTTACATTATTAAAGCAATTCTTATACTAGAGAATACCAGATTATGGTTCCGAGTTGTTCCCCAGAATCTCCTTAGTTCCAAAGCCTTCCCCCTCCCTTCACATTCCGCTGGATCTTGTAGCCCTTGGCTATACCTGCTTTTTCCGCCATGCCTCTCCCTGAGATTACCTGCTGCTCCCTAACAAACTTCCACTCATCCTTCCCATCCTAGCTTGAGTCACTGAAGGTGGAACTATCCCTTGTTCTCTGTCCTCTTGTAGCCATCCGAACCCTACTGCCACAGTTTTATAGCCATTCCTGACATTCACGGTGAGATGAACGTCAGGGACAATTTTCTTAGCTATCTTGAATACTTTGCATATTTCCTGGCACATAGTCTTAATTTATACTTTTTGAATAAATTCTCAAAGGAAGAAAGCAATAACTTCTATTAATGCCCACTACGCTCTAGAATTACAAGACTGTAGTAGTAATTAAAAGGGGAATAGGGGCGCCTGGGTGGCTCAGTGGGTTAAAGCCTCTGCCTTCAGCTCAGGTCATGATCCCAGGGTTCTGGGATCGAGCCTCGCATCGGGCTCTCTGCTCTGCGGACAGCCTGTTTCCTCCTCTCTCTCTCTGCCTGCCTCTCTGCCTACTTGTGATCTCTGACTGTCAAATAAATAAATAAAATCTTAAAAAAAAAATAAAATAAAAGGGGAATAATTTGCAATTTCTAGTCCTCATAGTGCATATAATAGTTCTATGAAGGAGTAACAATTTGTAAATTTTCAGACAAATAAAAATAAAGATTTATCTCGGGGGCACCTGGGTGGCTCAGTGGGTTAAAGCCTCTGCCTTCGGCTCAGGTCATGATCCCAGGGTCCTGGGATGGAGCCCCGCATCGGGCTCTTGCTTGGCAGGGAGCCTGCTTCCTCCTCTCTCTGCCTGCCTCTCTGCCTAGTTGTGATTTCTCTCTGTCAAATAAATAAATAAATAAATAAATAAATAAATAAATAAATAAAGATTTATCTCAAAATAAAGTTTAACTAAAAATATCTACGTCTTAAGAATAGAAAATCAAAAAGATTTCAGTATCTTATCTTTATCTTACATGTAATGACTTAAAATTGAAAAAAAAACATCGCTTCCTTAAAAGCAATGTCAATCAGCTTATGTTCCATTGGGTAACAATACGAAAGTTAAAACACGTGCTTATAAATGTAGGAGTAAACACATTCAAGCCAAAGTAAAATTATAAAATAATAAAAATATTCTCTAAGGAAGATGATTTCCTTTTGAAACTGTTGATCATTCTTTATGAGGAAAATTTCTCTGGGCATAGCATAACTGAATCAAAGAAAAAACCAATTTTTTAAAATTTCTGTAAACATGTGGTGTTATGCCCTACCACAATTACATAGGATACATTTTAGAAAGCAATTAATAGGTACACATTACAAAATAGAATCATATACCAGTTTTTGCATTTTTCAAGTTTATCTAAGTAAATTTTTTTCAACTCCCACTCCACATACGAATTGACGAGTTCTTTTGTTTACATTAATATAAATTCACTGCGATGTGCACAAGATCACAGCCAAATAACATGAGTGCTTATTTCCCTTAGTAACCATAAGATCCTTGATAACAGTAATAAAATACTTCAACTACTGAATATGTTATTTCTCACACAGTCCCACATAGATCATCCTTCATTTTTCAAACATCTAAAAATGCAAATACAAGTTATATCTCACAATATATTATGTTAAATCAAAATATTTGTCTTTGGAGTAGAAGTATCCCAAAAGATACTTATTTACCCCATCTTACTTGCCACGCGATTAAAAAGTGAAAAATGCGTAATCTTTTTTACAGAACAATGCCATCTATTGTTAATCTTTTATTAAAGACAAAATGAAAACTAAAATTGATTTCGGAGAACCCTGTTGAGAAAGCAAAACAAAAGACTTTTATCATCTTTCTGTATAAAAACACCTTTTTTAAAAATTTTTTTATTTTTTATTTTTTATTTTTTTATAAACATATAGTGTATTTTTATCCACAGGGGTACAGGTCTGTGAATCGCCAGGTTTACACACTTCACAGCACTCACCATAGCACATACCCTCCCCAGTGTCCATAACCCCACCCCCCTCTCCCAACCCCCCTCTCCCCAGCAACCCTCAGTTTGTAAAAACACCTTTTTATATCAAAGAAAAAACGGTATTTGCGAACTTAAAAACATAGAACCTAGATCAGACCTTCTGCACGTTTTTGTTCCTTTTCACCACTGTAGAATGGGCCCTCGTCAATTCCCACCTGGATCACTGCATCGGCCTCCTAGAGGTTTTCTCCCTGTTGCAGCTCTCTGAGCATCTTCTCCTAGACTAAGCATTTGTTGCCCAATCAGGTCTCCTTCTCAGTTACCATCCACAATATTATACATCCTCTTTCATCTGGTATACAATGTTCTTTTCACTTTTGGTTACTTGGTCTCTTTGGTTTTTTTTTGTACATCATCTTCTAAAACATATTCTACCCAATCGGATTTCTCAGTCATTCTCCCATCTCACTGCAGCCCATATCCCATGCTCACCACTTTCTCTGGGAAGTCCCTCCACCCCCATTCTCCATGCCACAGCTCCACAGCTCCACAGCCAGACCGTCATTTGGGCAAACAGTCCACCTAGACGATCTTTAGAAGATGGCAGTCAAGGGGCGCCTGGGTGGCTCAGTGGGTTAAAGCCTCTGCTTTCGGCTCAGGTCATGATCCCAGGGTCCTGAGATCGAGTCCCGCATCGGGCTCTCTGCTCCACAGGGAGCCTGCTTCCTCCTCTCTCTCTGCCTGCCTCTCTGCCTAGTTGTGATTTCTCTCTGTCAAATAAATAAAATATTAAAAAAAAAAAAAAAAAAGAAGATGGCAGTCAATGCCCTCAATTGGGAAGGCTTCACATTTTTAATTTTAATTTAATCTAATTTAATTTTAACTCTTATTTGTTTTTACATTTCCTGCCCACAGAAGCACTTATTTTTATTAGAATAATGATTATAAGAACTAATGTCTACTTATTAATGGTTTCACATGACTAGATCTTCTCTAAGTAGACTGTAAACTCATTTTGGCTTCCTGACAGTGAGTCTTGGTTCTTCTGTTTCCTAGGACACCTTGAGGTGACAGAGACAATGAGTATAAATGCTCATTAAATTTTCACAGACCAGTTGTATAGGTGAATACCTTACAACTTTTCAAAAAACTTGAAAATAGGCAGGAAACACAGAAGTATGTCCAGCCTGCTATGGCAATTTGTTGTGTTCAGCAATCACCACAACAAAAAACCCAGGAGCTTTAAGTAATTGACTTGGTATTAGGCCATTGAGAGAGAAAGATAATGAATTAATATTTGTTGCATGCCAGGCACTGAACAAGATACTGAAGATTAGCTTATCTATGTAAGCCTTAGCAATAACCTCCTGAAGTGGAAATCATTATTTCTGTTCTAGAAATGGGAAAAGAAAATTCAGAGAGCCATCCATGCCCACGGCTGCTTGACTTTAGGGATTCTCCTACCAAAGCAAAAAAGAATCCAGCTGAACTCATGACTCCTAAGTCATTGAAACCTAAACCTTTAGTAAACAGAAAAGACAAAGAAGTTCGATAAATGCTCATGAAGAGAATAACGCCACATTTAGATCTCCAAAAGTACCAGAGTAAAGAGTATTATTATAAAGAAGTCTTTAAGTTGAGGTGTACCCTAAATGTCCCATAAAGGGGAGTAGCTGGGCCCCTGCGGGGGAGGTGCATGTGGGCGGCGGGCAGAAGGGGAAATTCATGCTCAGTGTTCCAATGCCTGTAGATTCTGTTAATTTGGTACTCAGTTACCTATTTGAATTCAGGTGTCAGTATGATGCAGGGAAGGAAAGAAGGCCTTTAAAGAAAAATGCATTTGCAAAGAAGGAAAACAAAACAAAACAAAACAAAACCAAGTCTTTCCTATAAAGGGTCATGGAACATCCTATGAATGAGAAGTGGTTGACCTCAGGGAGTCTGACACTAGGGAAACTCTCTGAAGGAAATTGCATAAAGGTCAATTCTTTATTTTTTTATTTTATTTTATTTTATTTTTTAAAGATAGGCAGAGACACAAGCAGAGAGAGAGAAGGAAGCAGGCTCCCTGCTGAGCAGAGAGCCAGATGCGGGGCTGGATCCCAGGACCCTGAGACCATGACCCGAGCCGAAGGCAGAGGCTTTAACCCACTGAGCCACCCAGGTGCCCCAAGGTCAATTCTTTAAAGTCAGTAAGTTTTCAATCACCCCTGCTCCTCACCTATGGCTACTATGAATTGGTTTAACATATCTATTAATAAATTCTTCTGGGTTTTTTAAACAAATGTTAATCCGCATTTGCTCAAATGCTAAAATAAGCAACATTTTGGGGGAGTATTCAGGTTTGAAGAAGTGTTTTTCATTACGTAATTCCCTTTGTACATTCAACCATTAGAGTTAACACCTTGACTGAAAAAAGTCCATTGCGAACTGAAAAAAAATCCTCCTCATTGAAAGCCTAGTCCTGACTTCATCCTGTGGTTGTGAGTTAATGCGTGTAGAGTGCCTGGTTCACAGTGACATGCTTCATCAGTGATAACCACATTTCACTATTTTCCAGTCACACAAATTAAGAGGCTTACTAATTTCAATGGGTGTTCCAAACTGAACTGTGCTCTTCAAATTCCTGTGTTGGAGCACAGACTCCCAGTACCTTTGACTATGACTGTAATTGGGCATACTGGTCTTTAAAGCGGTAATTTAGATTTACAAAGCTCATATGGGTAGGCCCTCATCCAATAAGACTAGTGTCCTCATAAGGTGAGGAAATTTGGACATAGACGTGCACGAACACAGAGGAAAGACCATGTGAGGACACAGCAAGAAGGATGCCATCTGTAAGCAAAGACTAGTGTCCTCATAAGGTGAGGAAATTTGGACATAGATGTGCACGAACACAGAGGAAAGACCATGTGAGGACACAGCAAGAAGGAGGCCATCTGTAAGCAAAGACAGGTCTCGAGAGAAGTGAGAAGTCCAAAGTGCGGTCACATTGGTCTTGAATTTAGACCCTTCAGAACTGGGAGAAAATCATTTCTGTTGTTTAAACCACCTCGTTTATGGTCTAACACAATGGGTAATGTGTAGATTCTAATTATTAAACACTGTTTGGTGTTTATTGCCTATCATCTTGTTTCACTTATGACTTAGATGCAACTAAGAATATTTTCTCAAATTTGACAAAATTCTCTTCTTGAAACAACCACTGAAACCTATTCAAGAGGATTTTTTTTTTTTACAGAAACATAGATATTAATGAAAAAAAGAGTGGGAAATGGCTATGTTATAGAATCTTAGTTACATCACTAATTTAATTTATAAATTACATTTACTTATAACATTTCAAAGGACTTTTCAGGAGGACTATAAAAAATTTGTGTATAGAAAAGCTGGTTTAAAAATAAAAAAGAGAGTAGGTAGAAGCCATTTGTAAGGAAGAAGGAGACATCCAAGGCACAAGGCTTGGTTATTAGAAGTAGATTTAAAATTTAAATTTCAAGATGAGGAAAAGAAGGCAGGCAACAATCATAGACATGTTACTGTTGTTAGAATGCATAGTTCACTGGAACCGAGGTGTTCCTGTTATTAAAACATTTTCCTCCTCTCTCTCTGCCTGCCTCTCTGTCTACTTGTGATCTCTCTCTGTCAAATAAATAAATAAATAAAATCTAAAAAAAGATGCATTCTTAAGCAGTGAAACTGTTCTATGTGATAGTTTAATGGTGGATATGTGGCATACGGCATCTGTCAAAACTCAAGGAACGCACAGCAGAGAGTGAGTCCTAATGTAAACTATGGATTTCAGTTATCCATAACGTATCATTATTGGTTGCAAGAAACGTGCCACCCTAATGCAAGATGTTAATAATAGGGAAAACCTGCTGGTGATGGCCTAACCTACAATATTACTAGATATTTGGAAGGGATAATTGTCAATAACCTCAGTCTCTCACAAACACAAGTTCCAGTGAATTGCCTCCAATGGGTACTACTTGGAGCTATATAATATAACTAAATCAATAACTTGACTTAAATACCTTAGGCATGGAGATGCTGAGTTGGTGTTCCACGAAAGTCATAATTTCTTATTAGACATGTGTAATAAAGCAGAAATTCTGTTATTTTAAAAATAATCAAGGAACTTGTAATATTTTTTCCAACAGAATAATCTTCCTTACATTAAAACATTAAATACTTAAATACTTCCCTAACTCAAAGTAGAAACTCCAGAATTCTGTAACACAGGAGGAGGAAATAAATTTCCTTAGACAACTAAAAAAACAGGCTTGATCCATGGGATTATTCCATTTTAAAACAACTCTATACACAATTAAATATCTGAGGCTGAAAACATTATAATATTAAACAAGAAATTTATTATTAGAGCTATTGCATAGTTTTCCTATTTAATATGTAGTTACTGTGTTCTAGCCTACATAAAACTTTGTTAACATGGTTAATACAAAATTAAACATCAGGGAAATAATTATTTTAAAGTATTTTTTGACTCTTAAAGCTATACCTCAAATTAATTTTAGCCATAAAGCCATAATATCTTTATAAAATATTAACAGGAAACCACAGATCTTATATATTAAATGCATTACCACTTAATAGCACTGCATAAACCATATGAATGAAAATGTGCAAAATACTCACCTATGACTTAATTTTTGCTCAAGTAGAATACAATTGTAAGAGAACACTGCAAAATATTTTTGTGCCTAAGTATGTCTTCACCTTATTATTGTTTTTTTTTTCCCACATTGTTATTTTTGAAGCATGTTGGGACAACAGAAAGAGTTTCACAGTGCCAAGAGACGTTCTCCTTTCACAGATAAAGAGCAATATTAATTAATGAACTTGACATCTAAATGCGAGTGGGGAAGGTAGGGAGGAGCTGTCTCAACAGTAGGGATTTCGCTGTGTTTTTACTTACAGACTCCAATGGAGAAGGGCTACCACGTGGCAAGTTTACTTACAGATATGAAAAACCTGCTTAGATATTCTTTTGCCACCCCAGGCTCTTCCTGAGTTTCAATCTGGGGAATGACTCTTCCTGAAAACCCTTTAGTAGCCATTTCAGAGTGTACCAACCATGTCTGTACCTATATAGTGGGATCTTCTAGAGGTAGCATGGGAATGTCCATTTGGACCTTGGTGGAAAAAGTCATTACATGTTCTATATGGCATATAATTATAAGAAGAAAAATGAAATACAGAAATTTAGTTACACAAATGGACTATTAAATATACATCAACTTCCAAAATCCTTTAAAATTCTTTAATGCTCGAAATCTGAACTTGTTTTCGTGAGATACCTTTTTTACAACAAGTCTTATGATTTGGATATCAAATTCTTGATAATTACCATCAATGAAAGCTTTACTCCCAAAAGTTGGCTGTACCAAATGATAGCAAAGAATTCATCACTTTTTCTCCAACTGGTAGAAAGTTCTTTCTTGGCATGAACCATGAGGATTTATTAAATTTCACGGTCCTTCCTTTTTTTGCACTGACAAATATAACACTGACATTCCTTGTGGAAATGCAAAAACTTTTCAAATTTTGTCATATTAAGTATTTAAAAATAATGATATAACTTGACTTCAAGAATACACAGGTATTGCTCTAATAGTCTTAATAATTTTTCTCTATGGTTTAAAAATATAACCCCACCTAAATATCACAAATGAATCATTTTAATCCTCTTTCCAGCGTTAAATTTTTGCTTCAAATCCATAAACTCTGTGACTGTGTGTAATATTTTTTGCACGGCTTTTGCAGTTTTCAATTAAGTTCATTCAGGTGCTCCAAAATGTCAGGTAAGTAAGCTATTTTCTCAAGTGAATAACTCTCCTTCAACAAATCTACAGTGAACAACATTTGAACACACAGTCATATTTCCATTAGCTAATAAACTCCTGAAAAAAAAGTGTCCTTTGGACAACTCGTGCACTTTGCTATATATCAGCAAATATGGTATTCCCTTATCTTTGCACAAAGCTGGATCCATTTATTTTCATAATATCAGTTTATGTGGATTTAAGATTTATGAGCAATCTTCTATGTACAAGAGCTTTTACATGAATAAAACTAACAGAATCATGAGGTTCGCAGATTAAACTCTTCGCTTTTACATCTTCATGCCATTTATAGCTTTTATAACCTTTATGTCATTAGGGCCTCTGCATCAACCTCATGTCATATTTGCTTACCATCCTACTGTAAAATATTCGTCTCCTTGAATATATAATTAACAGAAGTTTGTTTTGCCTTTTTTTTTTTATCCAGAATAGAATAATGCTTTTCAGGGAGTCTAGCCACTGCTATTAACTAATATTTTTTAGTTCCTTAAAGTCATCGACGTGGCACTTTAACCTTTTTGATTTAATAATCTTTTTGATTAATGCTGTCACTATGATGTGTGATGTGCCATCACCACTCCTCCTGAGTGTAGTATTCAAAAGTGGATCATTTTCTACTTCTCCGAGTGTCGATGATGGGTACATAGGCTGGTAAAACAGGGATTCTGCATGCGGCTTACAGCATCAGATAGGAAATGTTATAAATGACCTTAAGAGCTTGATTATATAGTGCTGTACTCAATCTCATGAGGAAATGTTCTCATTCCTGTATAAGAAAGTGCAAAATTTCTGCTGCCCAAAATGGCTGGTTGGGGATACAATGCCCACAAATTTTGTCCTGTATGTGGTTTCATGTTATCATTTCACATTAAAATGTTTAGACCCAGTGTGAGAATAAGGATAAGAACACATGAATTCCAATCTGAGGGAATTATTATTATATTATCTAATTATACCTTAAATATTTGAATGGGTTCTTGACTCTGAAGTCCTTCAAGCTTTCATCCCATATTATCCGTTGGGTTGGAAAAGTAAAGATATGTAAAAATGACATCTAAAAACAAACTCTGGCATGTATAACTCCAGAAACCTATTTGTAAAATAATATATAATACATGTGTAACAAATATAAATAATGTACTAAGTAATATTATGAAATTATATAAAACAATATGATATACAAAAAAGTATGTAATACACATTGTGTGTGTGTGTGTGTGTGTGTGTGTGTGTACACACATACATAGATATGGTCTTCTGCATTTTTAAAATACTTTAAAATAAAAACAGGAAGTATGGGGGCACCTGGGTGGCTCAGTGGGTTAAGCCGCTGCCTTCAGCTCGGGTCATGGTCTCGGGGTCCTGGGATCGAGTCCCGCATCGGGCTCTCTGCTCAGCGGGGAGCCTGCTTCCCCCTCTCTCTCTCTGCCTGCCTCTCTATCTACTTGTGATCTCTCTCTGTCAAATAAATAAATAAAATCTTTAAAAAACAAAAAAAACAGGAAGTATGCCTGGGTGGTTCAGGCAGTTAAGTGTCTGCCTCAGGCTCAGGTCACGATCCCAGGGTCCTGAGATCAAGACCCTCATTGGGTTCCCTGTTCAGTTGGGAGTCGTCTTCCTCTCTCTCAGTCCCTCCCTACACTATTCTTGCTCTTTCTCCCAAATAAAATCTTAAAAAAAAAATAAAGACATGAAAAACTTTAAAAACTAAATGTCCTATAATCTAAATTAGAATGTGGAGTATTTACATTCATGTCATTTAAAAAGTACATAAAGTGTCCAAAAATATACCCATATGTCTGGATAATCAAAAAATATTTTTGAAACAATCAATTTCTGAAAACTACAGTCCTCTTTAAAAAAATAGTAAATTTTACGTCCAGAAAAAAAACAAATTATTCTAACGGATTTGATTCTAAAAACCTATATAAATTTAACATAATATATACACATTAATTCTAAAAATCACATAAAAATTCTTGATTTCCATCAAAAATAAGACTTTGACTAATTGTAACCTTAAATCTAACAGAAAGAAACACAGCAAAAGAAGAAATACAAAAAAAAAGAAGAGGGAGAGAAAAAGAAATAAACCATTGAGAAAATTAACAAAATTGGCCCCTGAAAAAAAACATAAAAACTTAATTTATAGATACCTTCTATTTTAGAATCAAACAAGGAAAACTATGAGTAAAAACATAAGCAAGTGAAATGGAAAAGATAATTAAATGGATATTTGAATAAAAGCTTCACTTAGGATAAGCACACGGATAAAAAGTAATGACCAGATAACCAGATTCTGTGGGCAAGGGGACATTCTGTTCCAGCTCCGCCGGCGAGGTCTTGGTCAATGAAAAGATCTGGGGAGATGCTATGTGTAGACTTAGGTCTACCTAAGTCTTACTCAGCCAAACAGAAAATAATAAAAGTAATAAAAATTGTTATCAAGTTTTTAGAGAAAGCTATAAAGGAGCTTTCAAATATAATGTTAAGTGTTGTGAGTTAACCTACTGAACTGTTTTATTATAAAAGTGCCTTCACATCTTTTTTAACATTATAAAAAAGTTCAGGGCGCCTGGGTGGCTCAGTGGGTTAAGCCGCTGCCTTCAGCTCAGGTCATGATCTTGGGGTCCTGGGATCGAGTCCCGCATCGGGCTTTCTGCTCAGCAGGGAGACTGCTTCCCTCTCTCTCTCTCTGCCTGCCTCTCTATCTGCTTGTGACCTCTCTCTCTGTCAAATAAATAAATAAAATATTTAAAAAAAAAAAAAGTTCGACATGCGTATGTGTTACTCTATTCTTGGCATTCTGGTTGGGAAACACTGATTTATTTTGCCATACTTCTAAAATAGTAAGTCTACCATAGGCATTACTAATTGATTACCAATATTTTCAGTTTTTCTCCTCTTCATGGACATTCAAAGAGAGAACACTCTTCATCTCCCTTGACCTTAGGTATGACCATGTGGTTTGCTTTGGCCAATAAAATCTGGGGACTGAAGTGACATACATCACTTCTCAGCAGAAGCATTTCAAAGTTGATACCCTTTTTCCCAAAGGTGTTAAATGTGTATAATACAAGACCCAATTTCCCAGGATGAGTGAGCCACTCTTGTAGGGAGCTTCTCTGGAGAGAAGGGGGCAGCGGTAGGTCACCTGTTCCAAAATGGACTTCCCACGAAAGAGAAAACCTACCATGTCTGACAAAGCCTCACTTGCAGTGACCTGAAACCCTCTCAATGCAGTAGAACTAGGATGAAGTGTCTATGAAACAAAATAAATTGGAATCAAACTTAGTGCAGATTAACAAAAAAAATCTCTTATTCCTGAACCTCTTGGTAGTTTCCTACCAAAAGAGAAAGGTTTTATTATCATGTTCTCTAAAATGTTATGAAACCTCTCAGAGAAACTGTTATTTCATTTCCTTTCTAAGTAAAGGCATGTAATATTAACTAACATCTGTATACAAGTTGCCACAAATAAAAGAAAGGAACAGAGCTTTGATATGAAATTGAAAAAATCAAAACAAGCAGCAGGAATGATATAGAAGAATGGTTATGACATTAAAAATACGAAATTTGGGTTTTCAGCAGTCCAACAATGATATGCATGTAATTTTATATATTCCACTATTGGAAGAGCAGTAAGATCATTGCATTTTCCTTTGCATGCATTCTAATAATTCAAAAAATTTAAAGGTGTTCTTCACTTCATTGATATTCTTCCTCTAGGCATCTCTATGCATGAAATTCAATGAAAACATTTTTTTTACAGACTCCACCTAACATATATAAAATTATCAGTGCTCAGGCAGAATGATTCTCCTTTTTTCTGCAGAATGTGCCCATTAACAAATTACATTGAAATATCACTACCTCTAATTAAATTACTCTGACAGAGCACAGGTTGTGTTGAAGCTCCTTTTCCCAACTATGTGATTATCAGTCTCTGAAATTTCATGCAATTTAGTTCTTCTAAATTTAGTTATCAGGCTACTTATGTCAACAAAGAAGGAATTCCGATTCCTAATTTTTGTGATGAGTTTCTATTAATTTTTAAAGAAAACAGAATTTCATCATAAATTTTACTGAAAACAGAAGTTCTTGCTAAAGGAAAAAGCAGAACTAAACTAGTCGCATATCTAAATCAATTTCGAAAAAGCAGCCTTTATTTGTGCCCCAGAAACCAGAAAAAGCCAATGTTTCCCCAGAATGCCCGGCTTGCTGAGGCAAGGAACAAAAGGATGTTATATGTTTTGTGAAACTTGAATAAAAGAATGAAGTACACAGAACATAATGTTCATTAACCAAATTAACCCTAATGGTATTACATGATATCACATTAACTGAAATTAAAATCCACTGAACTATTGCACTATTAAATCCAAAACCATTTGCTGATAGTAAAGTTATAAAACAAATAAGGTAAGATTTTATCCTAAGCATGTAAAACAATTTAAGGAATACTTATTCCTTTACTGGCTATTAGGAGGAAAAGATCACATATGAAGAAATAACAAAGTATTTAAAATAACTCTTTAAAAAAAAAGAGATTTTGTTCATTTATTTGAGAGAGAGAGAGCGAGCACAAGCAGAGGGAAGGAGGCAGCAGAGGGAAAGGAGAAGCAGACACTCCCCCTGAGCAGGGAGAGTCTGACTCATGGTTTGATCCCAGGACCCTGATCCCTGGGATCATGACCTGAGCTAAAGGAAGACACTTAACTGAATGAGCCACCCAGGCATCACTAAAATAGCTCTTGAAAGTATAACATAAAGACACATAATTCAAAGTTTAAGAGCTAAATTCCCAATTATTACTGCCAATCCACGTGAGAGATGTATCAGTTCCACAGCCACTATAAAGAACTGTATAAATAGTAAAGTTGGACTTTCTACAGAATACAAACCACACAAATATAACAAAAGCATACCAAAACCCCCACGATGTTACACATATTATTTCTAAAGGCTACTTATACTTTCTGAACTAGCAACATGATATGTATTAAGTATTTTAAAAAGGCAGGATCCCATAAAAATTTCATCATTGACTACTTTTTTCATAAATCCAACAGTTATCAGAAATAATTACATAAAACCCCTAAGTTGGCAATAAAATTTAAGCAGAAAAACAATTAACAAATTCGAATAAAAATTCAATTAATGTGTTTCTGCTTGAGAAACCTCACCATATAATCTGGAAAAAAACATGGCCTCCCAGCAGAACCCAAGCAGCTCAGGCGGTTGGGCATCCAGCTCTTGGTTTCAGCTCAGGTCACAATCCCAGGGCTGTGGGATCAAGGCCTGCAACAGGCTCCACACTCAGCACTGAGTCTGCTTGTCCCTTCTCCTCTGTTCCTCCCCTGACCTGTGCACATTCTCTCTCAAATAAACTCTTAAAAAACAAAACAAACAATATAAAAACATAGTCTCCCACTCTATCTTATTACTATTGTCTCAGTAACCCACTGTCTAACTTTTTAAAGAATTCCTTTATAAACCCTAGAAAGCTGTTCCAGGAACATGAAAGTATTCCTCCAACAACCTATACAGATAGCATTTCTTAGATGCAGTTCAGCTCACTCTGGTCTGTCACAAAGAGTCACAAGGAAAACAAGGGCAAGGAATCTATGACATATAACTTATAAAAAGGTTATGTTTTTAATGCGTTAATATAACAGTAATAAAGGACTCTTTAAAGATTAAGATTTTACACAAATATATACACACTTTAGTTGAGTAATACCCATTTTAAACTTGTATTTATTTACAATATTTATATATTTATATTTACTTATATTTAGAAATACATTTTATGCTTATTAAATGTTTATTAATGTGTCCCGAACTGTGATCCCTTCAAAATGCTGTCGCTTAAAACAAACGAACCAACAACAACAACAAAAAATCAAAAAACACTCTCCCAAACTGTTCCCTCCCTCTATCGCAGCTTGAAATGATCATCTACCTCAGTGAACCCACCAGCTCAGCAGTCTGAGTAGCTGGGCAAAAATCTGCTGCTTCAAATGACATTAATAAGCCTCATCCTCATTAATGGGTTGACATTTCCTCTTGGAGAAATGATTACGTTTCTATTTCACCATTCTCATTTATTATATCAAACTGAATGGGATTATTTGTCATATATTGTAACTTTATGGCCATCTCACGTGTACTCCACACTGTGTAACTTATCTAGAAACATCGTAGGTGCATGAGTGTTCTGTCCAGGAGTAATCACCTCGTACCAGTCCCTCCCCAAATGAATCCATAGCACTCACAGTCCAGCCCTTCGGTATACTTACAAAGGGTCAAGACAGCTTTAGAATTTTATAGAGATAAAAGATCTTGCACATTTAATTTACCCCATGAAAATACATGAGCATGTATTATTTTCATTACATTAACCATGATGATGTCAAGGCAAATATCCTATGCTCTTATTATTGGCTTCCAACTTTACCATTTGCCCATCTGTATGTATTAGCTATAATAAATTGAGTTAGGCTAAAACAATATCCTTATCCTGTCCTGAGAAGCAGATGCAACAGGCGGTCTAGTCTGAATTATATCTTTTGCCTAAAAGCCTCACCAATACTAATGCTTTAGGATAATATATTAAAACCCTAATTTTAAAACATTAAAATGTTTTAGATACCTGACTTTCAGAGGCATGAAAATGAAGTAAAACAATAGATGTAAATAAATGGGACAATGACAGAAACACACACACACACACCTAACAGTAATAATGAAAGATGTGTTAAATGTGGATTTTTCATTAAACTAAAACCCTCATTTTTTTAAAAAGACAGGTATAAAAACCAAGAACCAAGAGAAATGCAAGGTGTGAGGGAGACTCCAGAGAGCAACAGCGTGGCACCGGGTCCATGTTTTTGGTGTACTACCTTTGTTCCAAATACATAGCCATCATAATAAAGTATAAAGAGTTGAAACAAAATGAGATAAAATCCAGGCAGGCTCAAAAACAAGATGAATGTCACACTAGATCAGAAGTGAGCTTAATGTGAATTGTCACCTGGACAGGAGGCAAGCAGGGATAACCAAAATGCAGCTTCTGTGAGGTAAAGGCACTTGAGTGTGACAAGGACATCAGACCCTAATGCACCAAATGAAGTTACCTTCATGGACCTTTCTGATTTTCCAGATCCCACTTCACTTTCCTTCTTCTCTGGAGGATGCTTCAAGGATCAGGCTAGGACCTTCACTTCTCTACATTCTCACCCTAGGTGATTTCAACTCGCCCCAAGGTTTTAAAAACCACCTGGACAAAGATGAATATTAAAGATGTATCCATAAACTTTGTTCTCCTGAGATCTAAACTCCTATATCCAACTTGCCATCTCCAGTTGGATATGTAAAAGGCAACTCAAACTAAGCAGGTGCCAAAACCAACTCTTGATTCCCTCCGGCCCCCCCAAATGAAGCATGGTGAACAGAGTCACCCTACACCCAAATAAATGCTCAGACTGCAAGTCTAGCTGTTGAGTTTGACTCCTGTCTTACTCCCAGTGGATCAATCTGAAGATTCTGTCAGCTCTACTTTCAAACTATATCCCCACAACAGCTCCATGGCTATTGTCTTACCATTAGCCATTATCAATGACTAGAGTCTCTAACTGGTCTATCACTTCCATTCTTCATATTACCTACAGTGGCCCTTTTTTTTTTTTTTTAATATTTTATTTATTTGACAGAGAGAAATCACAACTAGGCAGAGAGGCAGACAGAGAGAGAGGAGGAAGCAGGCTCCCCGCAGAGCAGAGAGCCCCATGTGGGGCTCGATCCCAGGACCCCGGGATCACGACCTGAGCCGAAGGCAGAGGCTTTAACCCACTGAGCCACCCAGGCGCCCCCTACAGTGGCCTTTTAAAAATATGTTAGATCATACCCAAAGGCTTCCTATCATACAGAGAATAAAATCCTTAACAAAAGCCCTCGGCCCTGCAACCTCTCATCTTCCTTTCCTCTTCTTCTCACTCACAAGACCCCTGTCTTGTGATTCCTCCAACAAGCCTCAAGTCCTTGTTCGTATGTTTGAAATATCACACAATGTAGGAGAGAGAAGAAAAGAATAAAACAGGAAAGAAGCAAGACAACTTGGAAAACTAACCATCCAGGTAAAAGATCATCAGGTTTATTTCGGTCTTTTCATAGGCTTTATTATTAAAGTTACCTTAATTTTTCCAACTTTCTTCCTCCCCCCACCCTTTTCCATGTCACTGGTACCAACAAATGATTAGAGTTAACTTTTTCAATCAGACCAATTAATGATTAAAAGGCATGTGAGACCCTTTTTCATTCATTAACTGGTTTGACTAGAGATAAGAGATATGAATCATTGAATGCATAGGGAGGGGTGTAACATATCATGCATTTTAGCAACAGCTAAGCAAATAGAGGACAGCAAACAAAAGTGTTTTGATGTTTGTAATCTAGTAAGGGGGCTAGCCACCAGAACATGATACCATAGGTGAGATGCTACAGATCACTCCAAGCCTGTGTTCTGCTGCACCACATAGCCTCACAAACAACGCTGGAATTTGAAAACATGCAGGAGTGAAGGAATTCCAACTAGCTTGAAGACTTGTAGAAGGAATGGAAGAAATTCCAACTAGCTCTTCAGTAGTAAAGGACAAGGTCAAGGACAACAACCTTCTAGTGTTGAGCCAGGGTTCATTCATATGCATATTAAGTCTTCTCAAAACTGGGGACTGGGAAAAATTAACATAAACCCTTGGCCTCAGCATCTCAACCACCAGTTATAATCCTGCTTCAATGAGAATGTGTTATAGCATGGCTCTCAATACAAGGAAACAAAAGCAAAGGTGGATATTACACCCACTTCCACAGATCCAAAGCACAGGGTAATTATTACCACCTTCACTTGTTGTGTATATATGTGTGAATCCATCTATCCATCTACATGGAAAAGAAGTGCTTAGCACTAAACTCTGAACAGAGCTCCTTGTCAGTTCTTTCATTACTGCTCTTTCTAAGTCAGGAGTTCAGGGTTCAGAATGTTTGTGATCTAATATCTCATTTGGATAGCATGTCTAATGATCCAAATACTTTCACCCCCCCCTTCCCCCCTTTTCCTGTTCGTACCATGGTTTCCCACCTTTACACATAGGGAAACAAAAGCCTACAGAGTGTGAGTGACCTGGTCACATTGAAAGTGACGGCACAGCTGCCTGAAATTCTGGGGGGCAGTCTGCGAAGAACACACTCTAGTTTAGGACCAACAGAAATTTCCAGCTCTTGTTGAATTGCTTGCACTGAATAAAAATTAGCCAAATGATTCCCAGTCTTACCATCTACGGTGACTACAGAGATGGAAATGGCAAGGTCCCTGATCTCTAGGAGTTAAAATTTAGGAGGAAATGCATTTAATAACTAATAGTCAAGTAAAACAATATAAAACAAGGTGGGCTAAGTCAAACTCTCGACAATTATGTTTGAGGGGAGGAAGAGAATGTCACTGAACACAATGCAAATGGCAGCAGACTTTTGATCTGAACATAGAAGGAAGCACAGGGGGCGCCTGGGTGGCTCAGTGGGTTAAGCCGCTGCCTACGGCTCAGGTCATGATCTCAGGGTCCTGGGATCGAGTCCCGCATCGATCGGGCTCTCTGCTCGGCAGGGAGCTTGCTTTCCCCTCTCTCTCTGCCTGCCTCTCTGTCTACTTGTGATCTCTCTCTGTCAAATAAATAAATAAAATCTTAAAAAAAAAAAAAAAAAAAGAAGGAAGCACAGGATTCCATAAGGCTGTTGGGGACAGGGAAACAGTGGTGGCTTCAGCATGAATGGGGCATGGATCCCCTGCACGATGGCCCCTTCCCAAAGGCCATGATGTTGATGTTAAGAGCAGTCCCTGGATCACAATTGTTCCTCACTCACTGCCTTTGTTAAAGATGAGTATTTGTAAAGGATTTTTTCCTAGGGCAAATTTGTTTGGCAAGGTGTTTGTATGACATACTATCTTTATGGAGCAGGAATATTTATGGACTCAAGTCTCTACTGCAGTATTCAGTATTCAGTATTCAGACTGAAATCCAGTAGGTTGAAAGAAGAAAAAGTCAACATAGGCACAAACTAAAGATAAAATTACTAATGCAGACAAATTGGTTTATAGAATTTAGGGACCGTGTGTGTGTGTGTGTGTGTGTGTGTGTGTGTGTAAAACGCATATCTGATAGTAAGATTAAGCGTTAAAATGTAAATGTCATCATAGTTTAGCATTTCCCCTTTTCCTGAGCCATGGGTTAGATCTATTAATATGAGGAAGACCATTAGTGGTACTTTTTAAAACACAAGAATTATTAAAGAATACACAATATAATATGCAAGATGTGATTATAAAGAAATGGGATTAATTCCACAAGTCACACAGAAAAATCAGATTCATTACATAACAAGCACGCCTTGTATAAATTAGAGTCCAACCAACAGGAAACTAAATATGCACTTTAATTTAGAGTACAATTCAGAAGTAACTTTACCATCTAATGAGATGAATTATTAACGAAGCTAAAAGATACTAAAAAAAACCTGCTTGTATAAAGGCCAACTCTAATCTCATGTATTTTATAAGTAATCTTCAATAATACATTATTGTTTTATACTCAATTGAACCATATCCTCAACTAGTCTGACATAGTGTACTTTCCTCTGAATAGAAAGAAATCGCATCGATAATGAGATTTTTATCATTTTGTTCTTATTTGGTGCAAAAAAAATAAAAAATAAAAAGAACAGCAGACTACAGCCAGTAAATTGAGTTCTGGTTGTGGTTCTACTAATCCCAGATAATTCTCAAAACAGTTTGCATTTTCATTTCGGCTGTAATGGGGGAGGGGGCTCCACTCAGTCCCTGCTAATATCTTTTACGGTACTAAAAATATGCACACACATAGTCTAAAATTGGGGATTGTGACAAGTTCCAGAGTGATTATCACCATTGAAAGTTGTGCTCAAGTTATTTTGGTTTGTTTTTGTTTTTCTTATCCTTTGAGCAGGTTTGCCCTAAAATACAATGGCTTCCGTGGGATAAAAAGCACAGGAAAACTCACATAGGAATAAATTTCTTTTCATGTGTTTTTCTCTAGTTTTTAAAAAGTTACCAATACCACAGCAATGTTACAGTCAGTATCACATCCCATGTAATTACAGATTAAGGAGGCAGCGACAGGAACGGTGTCAATGCTCACCGCAATTATTCAGGGGAACACTCTTCAACAGGTGAACAAGTTACAGTTAATGAATTGTCATTTATAAGCGAGGTGCTTTTCTCTCGCCAAACTTTGTATGCCATCACAAAAAGCAAAAGAAACTCTAGTTATTTTGTTTGAAACACAACTCCTCCTGGAATAGATTCCTCACCTTCCTCGCATGAAACCGATTTCAGTCACTGCAGCACGAAGTGTCACAATGAGTATAAATCTTGATGATCAAAAGATACTCTCAGTATTTCAAGTTACAAAATCTGTGGCTCATCCCCTTTAAGTAATGAATGTCAACGAGGAAGTGTAAAACTCAAACTTCCTTAGGACTGTTCTCTAGGACTATTTAGTAAGGAGCACAAAATTCCTGTAACTCTTCAAAATAAAAATACGCATTTGAGACAACTGAGGACACACCATCCACGCAGTCTCCTGGCTTGATGGGATAAACGCTTTTCAGGAATGACGAACTGAAGTTCCTTGGGAGATATACGGCCAGAAAACCAACATGACTGTTTCAGGCTTAATTAAAAACAGGAAAAAAGTTACAACAGAAAAGGTGCTCCTCTAACGTTTATATGTCATATTTACTTTGAAAAGTATCTAATAAAATAAACTCTAGTTGTTACAAGAGACATCCTCTATTCCGTTCTTATCATAATAGCCACACATAAACATTCCACTGCAAGTTTGGGCTTCTAATGAGTAGCATTCTGTTTCTCAGGTTCAAAGTCATTTTCTTTAAACAGCCTATTTTATATGCACACAGAACCTTTTGATAATTCTTTAATGGATTACAGTGTAGACTTTAAAACAAGCAACTCTGTTGAATACCTTATTGTTTTTCTAGGCGGTTTCAAATCCCTTGATGCTTGGTAAATTTTTGCAAAATTAATGAGGTTAACCTTCATTTTTCAAACTTGCAGAGTTACTTTATGTTAACACAGACCTCTTTTTTTAAATTTTTTTAAAAAGATTTTATTTATTTATTTGAGAGAGCGAGAGAGAGAGAGAGAGTGAGAGCGAGCACGAGCAGGGGGGAGAGGCAGAGGGAGAAAAAGAGGGTGCAACAGATTCCCCGCTAAGTAGGGAGCCCCAGGCGGGGCTTGATTCCAGGACCCTAGGATCCTACCTAAGCCAAAGGCAGATGCTTAATCAACTGAGCCACCAGGTGCCCCTAACATAGACCTCTTATTTAGAGATGACTCACAGTTAAGGACTTTTTTTTTTTTTTAATTTTATTTATTTATTTGACAGATCACAAGTAGACAGAGAGACAGGGAGAGAGAGAGGAGGAAGCAGGCTCCCCGCTGAGCAGAGAGCCTGATGTGGGGCTTGATCTCAAGACCCTGGGATCATGACCTGAGCTGAAGGCAGAGGCTTAACCCACTGAGCCACCCAGGCGCCCTGACAGTTAAGGACTTTTAAGTTTGACTTTATTTTGGGGAACATCTACTGAGCTCAAAGTAGATCCTACTCTTAAACACATTTAGGCAACTACATACAGATAAATCCCACCTAAAATAAATTATATTTATGAAAACACAGACATACAAACTTAAATTTAAAGAGACATTAATAATGTTTTTCATTATTAATTATAAGGCTCCCTTCCATAGCTGCAGGATATTCTGCCTTGTTCTTCCTCTGCATGCCTGAAAATATGTGTCTTCATACAAGGTAAGTAGTGGGAGAGGAGCTACAAATATAAAAGTGAACAGAGCCTGGGGCCTACCATCACGAAGTCAAAATCTCATCTAAAAATTTCTCTAGCAAATTAAAATGAAGAGCTACAGAGTAGGGATGAGGGAAATTAGGCCAAGAATTTTTAAAGCTGAGGCTGACATTTAATAACATGATTGTACAGAGTATCGCCAGTGGTATAAGATTGCCACAAAAATATACGGTTTATTTTAACTTACTTGCAGTTTGCAGGAGAATGTCTGCTGTGTACAGAAAGGGACAAATGCAGGTTGTTCACAAAGTACCACTGTTCAGATTTGAAAACACGTCCCTTATTTTGAAACGTAAATATGCAATTCACTCTAAAGAAGGCCAAGTGGAAAGACAGCTTTCAAACATTCCTTCCTTAAGCCACCAGTTCTGCCCCATAGAATATATTTGCCCAGGCTTTTTGCGATTACGTCTTAGTCTGGTTTCAGAATAACGGAAATTCATAGAATCACTGCATTCTTTGTTTAAAATTAAAAAAAAAAAAAAAAAAAAAGCTTTGTACATAAGCCTTCTCGTTTTATGTTACTTTGTTTCCCAATCTAACTAAATCACTGTCGGAGGGAATGAATCAGGCGATTTTTGCTACCTGAAAGGAAAACACAGGATTCAGTTTGGGTCCTTACTTTCTCCGTGAAGATACACACATGGCTCTTTAATAAAAACATGCCACCGAGTTTCCATTTCCCATAGTTCCTTCTGCTTAGTGAACAAAGTCATAATAGGTATGTCATAATGAAAACAGGGATAAAGTTCTTTCGAGCTGACGGAAATGCCTATGCAGCCTTTTATAACTGGAATACTGACCGTCAGCAAAACAGAAATTAGGTGGCTCAAACAGAGCCCATATTACATCTGATTCACTGATCCCTTTCAAATTCTCTGCCCCCAACCTCAGAGCAACACAAAACCTTCCTGAGCTCTGGCCGGTCCTTTTGTCTGTTTGCAAAACAAAATACAACACAAGAATAAACTCTTAGGGGGTAAAACAGCCTTTCTATATGAACAATTATCTTCCTTGGCTACCTTAAGGTTCTTGTTCTTTCTAGTTTTTTCACCTAGTAACCATCCATCACCTGTTATTTAGTAATCTGCTGGGTAAAAATATCTGTAGCTCTCCTAGCTTTCTCTAAAGAAGCAACTTAAATGGAAAGTCAATAGCAAATGTGCTTTGTGTACCCAGCAGCCCTCGGAGTGCTTATAAGATAATTAGGACTGGTAAAGAGTCATTGGTTTTACACCTTAAATTGAGTAAGGATTCGAGATTAAATGTCAAAAGAATGTATCTGAGAATACTTGCTAAAATAAAAAATTTCATAATTAAAGACATGCACTCCATGTAAGATCAAAGATGTTGTAAGTGCAAAACACGCCCTAAAACCATTTTGCTAATGGTTAGATAGGAGATTCCCACAGGGTGCTTTTCCTCCCAGAGTTCTGTAGACATTAAACACATCATGAAACTTTATGGGGATTCAGACAGACGTCCTCCATGAGGGAAGAACTACTTTTTACAATGGCTTATTGCATGTTGTGTTGTTCTGAACACATCCTCCTTTCAACTATTAACTTTCCAGTCCATGCCATACGCTAAATAGTCGAGGACAGGACAAGAATCTTGTGGGAACCTGTGAGAAAGACTATAGAAATACTCTGGGTCCATGCCGAACCCCGAAGGGTTCTTAGAGGCAATGATAGGAAGGGGATTCCGGTGAGGAAAGGAATGACTGAGCAGGATAGAGGGCAGATGACAGGTCCAGGGAAAGGCAAAAACCAGTCATTGCTTAAAATCTAGCTCATATAGGGGCACCTGGGTGGCTCAGTGGGTTAAAGCCTGTGCCTTCAGCTCGGGTCATGATCTCAGGATTCTGGGATCAAGCCCCGCTTTGGGCTCCCTGCTCAGTGGGGAGCCTGCTTCCCCTCCCCTCTCTCTGCCTGCTTCTCTGCCTACTTGTGATCTTTGTCTGTCAAATAAATAAATAAAAATCTTTAAAAAAAATCTAATTCATATAAGGAGAAAGTGGAAAATGCATTTATAAATTTAGTATGGACATATCAGAGAGGACTTGCAAAAATTCATGAAATGGGTGCTGAAGGCTTTAGGGCAGGGGAAGCACACAAAGTTTGGGGAGAGGCGACCTAACGTCCACATCAAGGCTGGAATTATGAATGAAAACCCAAAGACTGGTACAGCACCAAAGAGGTAAGCGCTGGAGGTCTGAACTGAGGATTTGAGCCAGAGTGGTGGCCACGGGGCTCTCAAAAGGAGAAATATATGCCTGGAGAGGGTGTGAAGACAGAATCCGGAGGAATTGATGACGGATCTGATACACGGCTAAGGACTGGCCATGAAAAGAAGTCAGAAAGGATTCCAGTGATTTGAATCTGACTGACTAGTGGGAAAATGAATGGAAATGTGTTCAGTTGGAAGGAGGGTACAGTTTACGAAAGATCATTTTTTCAGAACTGCTGATTTAATCTGGCATTAAAACATATACGTGAATTGTGCATCTCTGAGTATCTGCCGCGGGCAGAGGTGTGGACGAGTCACCCATGACCATCCCCGGAGGAGCGTCTAGGCCAGTGACAAAGATACAAAGAAATCATTTGCCTAGTGGAAGTCACTGGAATGAAGTGAAATCTTACAGGGAGAAAGTCGCGTCTAATCCGAACTTTTCCCACCGAGACTACCTTGTTTACCTGTCTTATTGACAAAAGACACCTGAAAGGCCATCTCATAGGTATCTCTTCAAAAAGATTTTTAAAAAATGCACTGATTTCAGCCCTCGTCTTTATTTTTTCCTCCTTATTAAATGCATTAGCTTCTTCCCTCATGGACCTTAGGTCATTTGTTCTTCCCTCTCCAACATATTGAAACTTGCTACTACCTTCTCAAATGTAAAACTTGCAAAACCAATTTCTTAAACTCAAATGCAGGTGGGCAAATCATTGCGCAGTCCACAACATCTGAATACCTACTGAAATGGAAATACTTTTCAGCTCTTTTGTAACTCCTCTGCAGACTCAGCAATTTTGGGTCAGCTTAAAAATCTTTGGACATTTTCATGGTAAGTGAGCAATGTGTGTCCCATCTCTGGTATTGTACATGGGACAGTGGCCTCTACCAGTCATCCTTAAGGCTCTTGGTCCCTTGCTTGGCACTCCTCCGGATGTATGCCTTGGGTCTCATGTCATGAACAGTCTCTTCCTTTCTCTCCTTTGCACCGCTATTGGAAGCTGTCTCTGATAAACCCACAATCTACACTACCTGGCCTCTCCTGTGAATCCTCACTTCGGACATCCGAGGATTCTGAGGCTTGGTGCAAGGGATGGGGGGATAGGAGGCTTGGGAACATCATGATGTTTGGGATGTCAGGTGTCTGTGTTCCGGGCACACTTCCACTCTTTCCGCCCTGCATTTGTCCAGCGCTCCTTCCAATCTGTTCTTGGATTTAGGAGAGCGGTGTTGAAACTTCAATGATTTCACAGACCTGATCATATCTGATCCCTCACTTCAACCTGAGTAGGCAGCAACTCATATTTCCATTTTATAAATGAATTAATTACGGCTCAGGGAGATTAAGGAACCTGCCCAGGTTCTACGACTGTCAAAGAGAACAAACTACCATTATTAGGGACCAAATGAACTACAAATAATGGTGGGTTTCTAGCTCACATTTAGTTTATGGCTTGTTATAATTACCTATTTTCTGCTCTAGCACTGCCCAGTCTGTAGCACATGTTTTTTTGTCAAGTTCTTCTCACCCGCTAATTTGAAATGATCGTTTCTTTCCAATTCTATTAGTTGTGGGGATAAGCAATTCCACAAAATTTCAGTCTTGTGTGACTATGAAACAGATCTTGGTATTTTAGAGTGATTCTGTAAACACAAAGAAAGCAAACTTAAGGTCACCACTAATTTGTAAGGATAATTTTCATCCCACTCTACGAGTTGTAGGGATAAACAATTCCACAAAATTTCGAGTCTCGTGTGACTGTGAACAGATCTTGATATTTTAGAATGATTCTATAAACACAAAGAAAGCAAACAAAGTCAGTCAACATTTACAGTTCAAGAAAAAGAGAGTATTAGACAACCAACCACGAGTCAATGTCTTCTGAATTATTTCTCGACAAGAATGCATATTTTAAGATTGGCGACAACTGGCTGAAGATGCCAAAAACAGAAGTAAATCTCTTTTGACTAATTAAACACAAACACAAGTTGTGAGTAGAGTTTATTATGATAATGTCTTAAAAAGGTGTTCCTGAAGAATAAATAACTATTTTCTTATAGTTGAAGTTCGAGATGCTTATTGAAAGTTGAGCATTTGTGCACAAAGCCTTGGAGGGAAGAGTCCAAGCAAGTCACTGACACGCAGTCAGTCCTTTCCCCTTGCTTTGCTTCACAGTTAAGACACTGCTCTTTAGCAAATGGAATGATATCGTCATATGTATTACTGTCTAACCAGGATAACAATAAGACCACAACCTCACTGCTTCAGAGCACCTTAATAATTACACAACTGTGCTTCTAGAAGCCAAAGGCAAACGATGATTTCAGGTGTGCAGTACTTGAAAAAAAAAAAAAAAAACAACAACAACAAACTGAGTACCAAGGGACAGAGCCCACCACATCAGCAAAATAAGTAACTCATTTTCAAGTCACGAAAATCCTGTGACGGACAGATCGTGCTCGTTTTCTCAGGTCAGTGTTCAGGTAAAGATTGTGTTCCTGCCATCTGCATTCAACACAAAAACTCTTAGTTTTGCCTCCTGTTAACAAAAGCGTCGGGCACAAAATTTTCCATAGGTAGTAAAGCTGGCAACTGCTCGAAAAACATTAGATGCAGAAAGCAAAGAAATCAGGAGAAGGAGAAGCTGAACCAGTGAAGTCCAGCTGAGCTTTGAGGTCCAACTCTGCAGACCCTCGCTACAGTCCACACTGCCCTCACTGAGGACAACGATATTACACAGGATATCAAGACAGATGACACCAGTCCTGGCCCCATCAGAGACTCACGGTATAATGAAGGAGAAACAAACATCAAGGATTTTAGTTCATTATTCTCATAATGATAGATCTTTGGTCCATTGACTCAGCAGTTAGACCAAATATGGCTCTCCATATACTAACTCATTTAATCTTAAGGACAACTATAAAAGGGAGATGTTATTTTAGAGATGAAAAAAAAAAAGTTATAGGGACACAAAGTACCGGGTCCAAGGTCACACAGTGGTAAAGCCAGTAGACACAACCGTGTGATTCCAAAGCCAAGTACATGTTTTCAAAATGCTTCCCTGCTTATTGTTACAGGAGAGGAGTCCTTAGTGAGCACAAGTTGAGAGTAAGAACATGAGCCATGAATTAATATCTTTATGAATAAAAATGTCTTTCCCTTAGGAATCACACTAGATTATACATTTATAGAATAATGACATCTTTATCATTTGGTGCTTTCTTGAAACAATCTCTTTTTAATTCGCAGGTTTATAAAAGTGGTTTCCTGAAGTGAAAACCTACCGAATTCTACTTTAAATCGGGTATCTGTAGGCTCCTGGGCTTCCTAAATATCTGATTTTTCTATGGAGGAAAAAAAAACCAGAATTCATTTAATTTCTCACTGAAATCACACATCAAATTTTATATGAAATAAGAAGAATGAATTTCCATTGAGTGCTTTCCACTTTAATCAAAGCCTGAATCAAACCCAAGACTCCCCAGGCAATGTGAAAAAATGGACAATCAGCAGGCGTCTGTGTGTTTTCAACGGATAAGTGTCCATGACAACAGGAAAAAATGCCACAGCAGTGCAAGAACCACTGTGAGCAGGCTCAGAGAGATTAGGAATAGAATCAGTCTAGAGATCAATCAACCGCTCTCCCTTCCTTCTTCTAGGTGAATCATTCTTAACAGAATTTGGAAGCATGGCTGGAGCATGAACCTACTTCCATGTTACTTTTCCACCTGTTTCTGAACGGACAGAGGGCCTGGATGCCAAGGGCAGCTAATCTGGCACTTTTCAACAATCCTACAGTTCACATATCATTCATAAGCAACTTACAAAGTTCCCAATAACAGAAATGAATGAAATGAATAAAAATATAAATTTATTTTCTAAAAATGAATATGTAATGGGGAACCTGGGTGGCTCAGTGGGTTAAGCCTCTGCTTTGGGCTCAGGTCGTGGTCTCGGGGTTCTGGGATCAAGCCCCAATCGAGCCCAATCCCACAGGGCTCCTTTCTCAGTGGGAAGCCTGCTGCTCCTCCTCTCTCTCTGCCTGCCTCTCTGCCTACTTGTGGTCTCTGTCTCTGTCAAATAAATAAATAAAATCTTAAAAAAAATAAAAATAAAAATAAAAATGAGCATGTGAAAGTGTATATTCCATTGAAATGTTCCCTAGTACCGTAAAGATTTTACTTAAATATATATATTTTTTAGCTCACTGAGGTGTAACTGACAAAACTGTCAAGGTATGTAAAGTGTACCTACAACATGATGATTTGATATATGCATGCATTGTGCAAATACTCCTCTCATCCAGTTAATAAACACATCTATGACCTCACATATATGTATACACACACACATGTGTACTTTTTGGTCAAAATAAGTTCTACTCTCCTAGAAAATTTAATTTCAATTACACAGTACAACATTATCAACTATGGTCACCATGTTATACATTAAATCCTCAGCCCTTACTCATCTTATAGCTGAAAATTTTTAAATACAATTTATTGATGAAAGAAATGAACTAACAACAAGAAACGACTTTACCTTTAAATAGTTGTCAGTAACTTCTGTTATGCCTTTTGTAGTTACAACTGAGAAATAGCTCTGCGCTATGCAAAAAATCACCACCATAAAAATAGGAAGTAGGAAACTAAAGCTGGTATATTTGAAATACCAAACTATTAATAAGTACTTTGTAGTGACAATATATGTGCTTTTATATTTTATTAACACATTTTATTGTTAATTTGTTTGACTGTATGTATATGGGAATCTTAAAATTGGGATATTATGCTTTTAACAATTGATATTTTTCTGTCTAGTCATAAACAAGATTTTCTGCTTTTATAATACTCAATAATGTAACACTGTAATTACTAGAATAAAGCTTTTTTTTTTTTTTTTAACCTTAAGAGTAGTCTAGGTTAGAGATTCTTTGGTAATTCCCCAATTACCTTGCCTCAGATGACATCTAGAATGATCTTTTTGATATTTAAACCCACTCTTTACAGATGATATCGCATTTGGTATATCACACTGATGGTCTGACATTACACTCCCAAAGCATTTACAAATCTTAAATTTTGATAAATTATGCTCTATTTTTCATGTTAAAATGAGTAGACAAGTCATTTCACTTGCCTTATAAAATCATTCATTTAATCAGCAATGAGTTACTGAGCACCTACGTGCAGGCATTGCTATGAACCCTAGGGATACAGAGGCGAACAAAACAAAAATACACACACAGGCACACACACAACATTTAAGAAAAATGAAGGCAACATCTACATTGTAAAACAAGTTATTACAGGAAATTAAGGTTTTAAAAGTATGATCTTGCCTTCTTTCTGCTTGAAGTCTATGAAATGAAAGGATTTCACCATTTTCCAATAAAGAAGAGGAAAAAAACAGAGTAATAAGAACTAGTGACTTTTAATAGGAAAGGAGACCTGACGTGGGAATGGAAGGAAGGTCAGAGCTCCTTTCCTCTGTAGAGAAGAAACGTGCATATCGGGACAACAGGTTTGATCTGGAGAAGATAGGGAGACGTGATTTTCAAGGCTGCTTAAGTAAGTTCCTCACTGGTTGATGGCACTGAGTTTCCATTATATCTCATTTCACTTCAAACTGCGGGTTTTCCTCGTGGAATAAATATCCCACCAGCACCACTCTTACGATCATCATCTTTGAAAAAGATCATTTTTTTTTTTAAGATTTTATTTATTTACTTGACAGAGAGAGAGATCACAAGTAGGCAGAGAGGCAGGCAGAGAGAGAGGAGGAAGCAGGCTCCCTGCGGAGCAGAGAGCCCGATGCGGGGCTCGATCCCAGGACCCTGAGATCATGACCTGAGCTGAAGGCAGCGGCTTAATCCACTGAGCCACCCAGGCGCCCCGAAAAAGATCATTTTTATGTCAAGTTAACAAATTTAAGTAAAGTTGAAGAAATGATTTCCCTAAGGTCAAAAGTTGGACAGAGACCTGAAGGACTTAGAGATGCCATGTTTACAAGTGAATGATCACAACTGACAGGATCAACAGTGAAGGCCCCACACAGGCTGGACTGTTCATCTGTTCCTCAGCCTCTTGGTATTTTTGAACAGAGATACAGAAACACAGGGACCTGCTGATAGTGTGTTAATTTTTGGCTGTACCCTGAAGGGGAAATTCCACAAACTGCTTTACTTCTTGGCTGTTGACCTCTTTGTTTCTCTGAGATTTTCCTGGTATTCCTCCAATAACAATCTCGTTGGCTTGAGTTGGTTTCTGTTATTTGCAACCAAAAGAACATTAATATTATATTCCATCCCACTGGTCCATTTCATATGCTCATTTGAATTCATATCCCTTTTTCTCATCATCTTGCTGAAAACTTTCAATGTTTCCTACTGCTGATAAGATAAAATGAAATCTACCAACATTCTACTCTTCCCTGTATGATACTCATGGGTTTTTAAAGTCAAATCTAAGTACACACATACCTTGCTTCCCCTTCTTACTAAAAATGATACTGGAAAATACCAGTGAATGTTATTTTAATCATATGTTTGTGATCAAATGCAAATCAAACCAAAGCACAAATTATTAAGATGTGGAAGCTTGCACAAATTTACTGCTCTAAGCCTTACTTACTCTTTGATAAAATGAAGATAATAGTATTTTGTCCTTAGAGTCACATTAATGATTTAAAAATATTATATGTAAGCAAATAAGTAATTTCATCTTTTTTATATTTATATTTATAATCATCTAGAATAAGGCCTAGCACAAAGAATGTTTTCAATAAATGAGAGTTATTTTTATTTCATTATGACTTAAATCTGTATCTCTAACCCAAAACTCTTTCTTGAGAGTCAGAGACACAGATTTAAGTGTCTCCATGACCCTTCCGTGTGGACACACTTCAAATCCCAAATTCAATCTGCACAAGAGAAAAATTAACAACCACATTCCTCCCAACCTGGGTTCTCCTCCATCCCTTACCCTGAAGCGTGATACCATCATCTGCCTGTCACAGAGCTGCAAATATGCCTCAACCAACTAGTCTCCATGTCCTGTAGACTTACCCTTTTAAAATCGAGACACATCTCAGCTTTGCCCTCTATCAGACCCTCTATCCTGTTCATCAGGCCTCCAGGGGGAGCTTTCTAATGGATATACTTTGCCTTTGCTCCCCTCATCAAATCTACCTTCCCAACGACTAATGAGTCTTTCTAAAACTCAAAGCTGATCAAGTTTACATCTATTAATAGCTCTCTATTGATCAGAAAATGAAGATGCTCTCTTTGGACAGTTACACATGTCATTGACAATGTGGTCATGGCCTAGTGTCTTAATTCTCTCATTATGTCTTGTTAATGAACTCCACTCCAATCAAATCCACCTGTACCCACCAGACTGTGTCAGGCTTCCTCTGCCTTCTTGTTGCTGGTCCATCTGAGTGGACCGCCCTTGCTGCTGCACCTGGCAGGTGGTTGGTTACACATCTTTCCAGGGTCACTTCTTTGATGAAGCCCCAGCTGATATGCCCTTCCCCCTTTTTGTGCTCCAGCTATAACCCTGAAAAATGCTTTTCTCATAGCACTCACACTTGTGTTTCACATGCTTGGCTATATATTTTCCCAAGCGGAAGGGCAAAGCTGTGCCTTATTCCTTGAGGGGCTCTGGTGCTCGGCTCAGGGTGGGTATCCAGCAGGCCCTTCCCTACGTGCTTGCTGAATGAACGGAGGTAACGAACAGAAAGAGACAGTTGAGGGAATTTAGAATTCGAATTCCAAGCATGAGAAGCGAAGTTCAGAGTATGTTTTGGAATTTGTAGACATTCAGTGTCACACAGGATCCATTACAATACAGAAAATGCTAAATGTTCACAATTATGATTTCTACTAATTAAGAAAACAGTCCGTCATAGTTATTCAGAATACCCGATTTCAGGTGATCAGGTATGTGGTGAAGATGACACATTGTTCCAGAAGGGGCTGAGGCAAGTGCTCATTTTTGTAAGACAGCTACTGCCCTTAAGTGATAATTTGAGAAGGTTATAAATGCTCTAAGTCTAAATAATTTAAATATGATGCATTATTGAGAGACAGCATAAAATAGCTTACTACTGTCTAGTAATTTGTGACCATCTCCTATATTGTCAGGAAATTTGGGCAACTTTAATAAATTTGCACGTAACTTCCTTGGTGAGTAATGAAATGGTCAGAAAAAACCTGGACGATAACACACTGGGAGAATCTGCTTAATAGCAGGTTAAAATACAGAATCACTTCTTCAAAAACGATGGTAGCTAGGCCATAGTGAAACAGTAAGAGTATATGCAAAGATGTTTTCAGAAACCAAAAAATAAGAATGTTTTTTGACATAAACTGATTCAAGTGGGAAGGGATATAAATAAAAATCAAAGTTTAGAGGAAAATCTTCTATTACAGAATCAAATTAAGTTCTAATATAAGACTACTAAGAAAATGCTCTGCAAATTTACAGAATTCAAGTAATTCTGTAATAGATTCAAGTAACAGATGTAATTCATGTAACAGATCTTCTACAAAATAATACCACAGATCAGAATAAAATCAATGCAATTTATCCATTAATTTTCAGCATAATCAATAAAAAAAAAAAAACCTAAAGAAAAAAACAGACATTCTGATAGATACGTAGATGTGCTATACATTCAAACTTCAATGAACAATCTTTCAAAAAAACAGTGTTCGGAAAGTTTGGCCTTTCCAAAGAACTTCACTCAGAGCAAAATCATAATTTTGCATTTAAAATTTCACTTCTGTTGAGCGGTAGTAATGGATAAAAGTGACAGGAGTCATGACTGATTGAGTACAAGTAAATTTCTCCTTTCAAAGCAGCCTTAAGGCAGGCACACAATATTGTCTTTGTGAAATCAAGGGGAGGGTTGCAAAAGGAAGACTATGAATTTCAAGAATCACGCATTACTGGGATGTGTTAGAAACCAAATGATTGTATTTGATGTGATTCCTACAGGGATTCCTTTATACTTCAGATCTTCTGTGGCCTTGTGATTGGCCATGCTCCAGGCAGTTCACAAACAAATTACCATCACTTCCCTAGGAAGTGGGTTCCTGGATGTAGAAAAAACAACTAAGTTACAAAAAAAGCACTAAGAGATTTAAATACCTAGAAGCTTGCTAGGAGCTAAAAAGAGATGAGATACTGATAAAAAGTAGATACCTGTCATAGAAAGCCTTGGTCCTCTATATTCATAGTTGAGCAAGGAAACATCAAAATACTCTTCATTTTACATCTCAAGATGTTTTAAGACCAGAGGTTAAGATTAGCCTGTCAAGTATTCGGCCAAAAGACTGAAGTACTTATGATTACCTTTTTAAAATAAAAGGGTAAAGAAAACCAACTTGCAATGTGACACCTGAATTCAGCAGGTATCAGGAAAAGAAAAAAAAAATTAGCTTTTATTATTATTATGGATTATTATGGATTATTCAAGCTCTTTTTTTTTTTTTAAAGATTTTATTTATTTATTTGACAGAGAGAGATCACAAGTAGGCAGAGAGGCAGGCAGAGAGAGAGGGGGGAGCAGGCTTCCTGCTAGGCAGAGAGCCCGATGCGGGACTCGATCCCAGGACCCTGGGATCATGACCTGAGCCGAAGGCAGAGGCTTTAAACCACTGAGCCACCCAGTGCCCCGGATTATTCAAGCTCTTATCTTAAAAGATTTTAGATTGACCTATAAACAGATTTCTATAGGAAGAAGAAAGTCTCAGTATATTTGAACTGTGATATATTTTAACCTTTATTTAGTGTCTAATACTAAAAACTGAAGGGGGAGGGGAGCAAAAGCAAAATTTCCCACCACATCTGTGCTTCACTTACTTGCTTTTCACTTGAAATTATGGGCAGAGATTTTATTATGTGACATGTATACACAGACCCAACCCGGCACAAATGTACCTCAATCAGTGATAAATAATGATTCTGGTTGTTATAAAGGATAACCGGTACTTGACATGTAATGTGAGGCAAATGCCCACAAATCATTCCAGGTGGGTACCTGGAGACCGACAGGCAAGTTTCACGGCATTTCTTCAAGACTACATGATGCTACTTCCCTGTGCCCATGAAGGTGTGTTTCTGCTTTAGTAAATCTGGAGCACCATAACCATGGCATGAATTTGAATGTAAGCGGAGAACGCCACACCCCTCTCTAAACACAGCAGTCTCTCCACGTTAGGATAGGCAAACACTGCCAGCAAAAGCAACAAACTAAATTTTCTGCTGAACCAGGAACGGCAGAGCGTGAAATAGCAGCCCTCGCCTCCCACTTCTGTATGGGGGAGGGGGGGACAACAACCCAGAAAACAGACAATACCATCTGAATGCAAGCAGGGGGACAGACTTTGTCAGGCTAGTCGCGGCACTCCTGCAGTCATAAGTGCCTCTTCAGGCTCTCTTTCATGGCCTGACCCCATGGGCTACTGCTAGACACTGGACGGTCAGAGGAATCCATGGCAATTCTTGAAAAGATGCTGCTGGTGTTACATCATCTATTGGAAAAGTTTTCAACCAGGGGGCTGCTGATTGATTTGTTTGGGGTCATGAGGAGGTAAAAGGAAAAGTTTGAAAAAAATAAGGACTTCAGAGTGGCGAGTGGCGAATCCCACGAGCCAGGTAGATGCATTTCAAAAGCCCCCTCCGTGACGGAGCCCCGAAATCGCGCCGTGGGCCTGTCACACTCGCACCAGAAAGACAGTCCGTTACCGTCCGGACGGCTCCTGCCGATTCACCTGTTACAATGCTAAACACGCTCCTGAAACCGTGCCTTCTGTGAGAAAGGAAACACTTCACACAGAGATGAAATGAACAGTGCAACTACACACTGTGGTAGTTCTGAAGCCCAAGTTAGATGGAATAAAGCAGGTTGATAAAACAGGTAGAAAACGTCTCCCCCTTGGCTAGAGTATTAATGGGACCAGAGGAGCATCAATGTGCGACAGAAATTTTATACACATCTGTTCATCAGGCCCGGTGTATGGACCATCAGGAAGCTAAGTTGGTAGATTAACTCATCACCTAATGATATCTGTGGCAAGGCCATGTGCACGTTAAATGTCAAAAAGTAAACAACTAGCAACAACAACCAAAAACCTTCCCAGCCATATCCCGTACACCTGATTACTGCTTTTAGAAACCCAATAGAGGGGCACCTGAGTGACTCAATGGATTAAGCCTCTGCCTTCAGCTCAGGTCATGATCTCAGGGTCCTGGGATCGAGCCCCACATTGGGTTCTCTGCTCAGCAGGGAGCCTGCTTCCCCAGGCCCCCGCCACCTGCTTCTCTGCCTACTTGTGATCTCTGTCAAATAAATAAATAACATCTTTTTTTAAAAAAAGAAAAGAAGCCCAATAGAATTTAACCTGGATGCAATTAATGATTATTATTATGATCATTTTAATCAATTATTTTATTTATTTATATTATTTTATTTTATTTATTTTTATTTTAATCAATTATGATCATTCAAATCATTTTAATAATTTGAATTATTGTACAGCAAATATTCACTAGCTTCTTCTTTCCACTTTGGGCAGAATATACTTTCCCATTCCATTGATGTTGGGCTTGGAAATGTGTCTCATTTTGGCCACTGGGATGTTCGTGGCGTGGCCCAAGCAAATGTTCGAAATGTACTTGTACTTCGAGTCTTGCCTTCCTGGAGGATGCCATTGCCATGCAGAGGAACGTGTACTAGCTACCCACTAGTTCAGGAGGGTGGATGGAATGGGGACCACATCTAAACTCAATCTGCAGCTTGTATCCAAGCCCAGCCTGTATCAGCTGAGCCCTACCCAGTCCACCAATGCAAGGATCATGATCGCTGCTCTGACCACTGAGTTTTGGACTGGTCTGTTAGACAGCATTGCTTTTGCAACAGCTAACTGAGATTAGCAATATTACTAATGGTCCAGCTAACATAGCATCATAAATAGTGCCTATATATTAAATAAATGATAAAGGATGAAATGCAAATACAGAGATTTCATTATTGCTGATGGAATACAGTATAGTTAGAAACCTTGGTAAAAGTGAACCTCCTTAAGTTTTACCCCCTCCAACCTTCTCTCCAGCTGCCTAAATGAGCTGCTACCATTTACTGAATATTACGGCTCAGCGTCTCAGGAACTAAAATGGTCACTTTCTATTCATTTGTCTCTTAAAACAATTCCCATACTGTAACTTTATCCCCCTTACTGATAAGGAAATCGAGACTCACAGAGGTTAAGTAATTCAGACCACAGAGTTAATAAGTGGCAGCTTTAGGTTTCAAGTAGGTGCTTCCCTAATACTTAACCATATTTCACAAAAGGTGTTTTTTTTTTTTTTTTCCTATTTAAAAATGTTTAACGGAGGAACAGGCCAACTGCATAGAGGAGATATAATGTCTTTTTCACTTTTGTTGCTCTGTAGGGACTCATCTGGCACTAAAGTACCTCTCCCATTCCCACTCCCAGATGGTCCACTTGACAAGGAGAGGCCTCTGGGGAGGCCTGAAAGCTCTCTTCTTGCAAAGGAGAAGTACAGCCTAGAAAATTCCTAAGATAGCCATAAGTTTTCGCTCAAGAGGATACCTTTAAAAAAAAAAGTTTACTTCTTTTCATCTCTGACCATTAAGTTAGTTCAGTCTTGATAGAGACCATGTAAAAGAAAAATCAGAGTTGTTTCTGGTATTTGTTTTTATTTAAACATACATCTCAGGGGCACCTGAGTGGCTCAGTCGTTAAGCATCTGCCTTCGGCTCGGGTCATGATCTCAGGGTCCTGGGTTCAAGCCCTGGATAGGGTTCCCTGCTCAACGGGAAGCCTGCTTCTCCCTCTCCCACTCCCCCTGCTTGTGTTCCCTCATTGCTGTGTCTTTCTCTCAGTCAAATAAATAAATAAACTTAAAAAAATTTAAAAAATACACATCTTCCTAACCAGGTGTATTCCTAATTAAGTCATGCTAAGAACTGAAAACACTTAATTCTCTCAAACAATTTCCTTCCCACTCAATCTTTTTTTAGAGAGAGAGTGAGTGAGCAGAGGGGGAGGGAGAGAATCTCCAGCAGACTCCCCACTGAGCACAGAGCTTGACTTGGGGCAGGATCCCAGGACCCTGAGATCATGAGCTGAGCCAAAATCAAGAGTTGGATGCTTATCTGGCTGAGACACCCAGGCGCCCCTCCTGTCCTGATTCTAGATCTTACGCATATTTAAAAAATCAATAACTATGAACATTTTTCTATGAATGTTTTTCCTGAGGTTGCTTTTAAAAGATGCTGATACAGAGGCAGTCCTTCTAGGCATTAATTGAATTATTATTTCTATTACTCATATAAGCTTTTATCAGACAGATTTGCTAAAATGTCATAGTAGTCAGGCTACCACTATTTCAGGGTAGTGGAAACTAAAGTATAGCTAACATGACCCTGGGCAATGATCTTTCAAAACCTTAAGATGTGGTAAAACTAGACATAATGATGAGGAGTAACAATGACCTTGGGAAGATGCCAAGTGCACTAAAAAAATAACCCCTGCATAATTAATAGGATGATGTTATCTCTACAGACAGTAATATCAGGCTTGCAATTAAAGATGTCTGCTCATCCTAGGAAATACAATCTATAAAGAAAAAAGGAGGAATTTGCATGTAAGATGGTACATTCTATGTCAGAATCATCCCAATACCTCTCAGGAGTGCCTGACTTTTAAAAATTAAAAATTCATTGTGAAACATTTTCCCAAAAATTTAAGATAATTTAACCTTTTGCTACAAATGGATCATACTTCAAAATGCCTCCTACCAGCTGCAGAATTGTGCCACCCTTGACACAAGACTCTTTATAAATAAGTTTCCCAGCACACATTATGTGAGTCCTGTTAGGAAAAAGCCTCTGTGTCTATAGGAAGACAGACTACATGGCTCAACCACTACAATGTGGTAAATACGGTTACGTACTTTTCTAGGAAATCAGTTTGTAACAATAGTAACTCTGTTGTGGCATTAATTTTTTTACTGAGAATGATTATAAAAGACACAAAAAGAATAGTCTAATGAACTCGTGCTGATTATCCAGATTGGACAATTATCAGAATTTTACCACATATGCTTCATCTGTTCCCTTTTTTGTCACCGCCTAACTACTTTAAAACAAATTCCTGATCCCACTGGCATGTGTCTCAAAAAATAAAAACAAAAAAACAAAACCAAACCAGGAACACTTTCTTAGAGACTCACAATGCCAGTAGCCCTAACATATTAATGATTATTGTTTGGCATCATGGAATAACCACTCTATGAAGTTTAAAGCAAGTTTGTTTTTCCATCATAATCTATTTTACAAGGAAAATTATTTCTATTTCCCAACCACTATCCTAGTTTTCCCAAAGGAAAAACGAAGAGAACATGATTAGAAAAATCACAATTTCCATTTTTGTTACACATGGAAAATAAGGGAGTTACAACTAAGAGAAGACACAGTATCAATATGTAAGGGAGTTACAACTAAGAGAAGACACAGTATCAATATGTATATCAGCTTTGTAAGTTAAACAGATATAGGAAGAGAAATCATTACTTGAATTTTAATTTATATTTAGGCTATAGCAACAACAAATTAAATTTAAACTTCTCAGTGTTCATTGTCATTAATAGGCATACACAAGTGAACTCCAAAGAACCTCCTTTCTTAAATTTATTTAAAGAAAAGCTAATATCTTATTTAATGGTTTGCTTCTCTATAATGTCCTACTCATATTTATTTGGAAAGGCAAAGGAATTCCAAAGATCATAGAGAAGTGTTTTAAAGTTATTAAATAATGCTCTAACCTCAGTGATGTCAATGCATAAAAAGAGAGAGAGAGAGAGCAAGCATATGGGAACAAAACAGAAATTGGCAAAGCACTGAAAGTGAAAATATATGCCATGACGAAGTGGCCGACATTTTCTGATTGTTTTTACTTGTTTAACATCAATTCACTGAAACTAGCAGACTTCTTTCTTGAAGTTTAAAAAATTAATCTCTCCCCTTCAGATTACCATTTCATGTGTTGTAGGCTGCATTTTGTCATGCCCAAATTCATATGTTGTAACTCTAACACTCAGTACCTCAGAATGTGATGGTATTGTGAGAGAAGACCTTTAAAGTAAGGTGAAATGAGGTCATATGGGTGAATTCTAATCCATCATGACTGGTGTCCCTATAAGTAGAGAAAATCTAGGCAAAGATATGCAAGTACACAGAGACAAGACCACATGAGGACACAGCAAGAAGGCGGCCATCTGCAAGCTTAACAGAAACCAAACCTGCCAATACCTTGATCTTGGACAGCCAAGCCTCCAGAACCGTGAGAAAGTAAGTTTCAGATGGTTAAGCCAGCCAGTCTGTGGTATTTTGTTATTATGACAGCCAGGCAAATTAATACACTATGCAACACTGAAAACTCTAAAAATTAGTCGCTGACTTCGTTTATAATGAGGCAAGTTAGTAGGACCTTAATTTTTTGAATGTTAAGTATTAAACATTTTTTAAGATGCTACTATCTGTCACATCTAAAAGTAAACTATCATTCATTAAAATTATCAAATACTCAGTCAGTAATCCAAAGCTCTTTGATCTAATCTAGGGTTATTATTATTTTTCTTGGCAGACAGGGAAGGTGCAAAGTAGTTCACAGATGATGTTGTGTATCCCTATCAGGAGGAGATAACAGATTTTCTTTCTTTTAGTAGTAGGTGATCATTGCTTAGACCCACTATCGCAATAAGAGATGCAAAATGGTGATGATCAATTTCTACAAATCCTTCTTCATTCATTAGCTGCATTACTTCTATTAAAAAAAAACCCACTTGCATCATCTACTCACTACAGGGTTACTATGAAATGCTCATCATGGAAAAAACAATATAAATACATTATTTCCCCTTACTTAAGACTTGTCAAAACAGTGACCAAAATGGGTTTTTCTTTTCCATTGCAGTTACTAACCTTGTTAACACCCACAGCGACCCTACTTGGAGACACTTTTTGATAAAACTAGTAATTGCTGATAGCTGTGTTGCTGTGTGGTAGGGCAACATGGTATTCAGGTCATCTCCTATACATTTTGCCATAGACATGGAACCAGCCATTCCTTCAAAGAGCCCTTGTTCCTTCTGGTGAACCTCAATACGGGTCTCAGGGCTACTCATTGTAGATGATCATTGTTTTCAGGCATCTTCAAAGGGCACAAATAAATCCATAATTTTGTAAAAATTTATTTTGACACTTCTCATTCAAATTCAGGAGGTCAGGATGTCAGTAACACTGATTTTACACCTCTATCTGCTTCCTCTTTCTCCAATCGAAAGCACTCACTTGTTTTACCCCACAACACAGACCAACAATAGTTCCTAAGAGTAACACTATTACCAAATACAACTGCAAGACAATTTAAAATTTTGCCTCTCTTATTTAGATCTCCGAGTTTTACCTAGTGAGGACACACATCCAGATTTCTGTGCCTTAGTACCATTTGAAATGATTCTTCTCTGTATTACTGGTTATATCAGCAACTGCTTTATACAGTGAAGCCTTTTTATTTTGTCTTTAATAGTTGTCTTCATTTTGTTGGTTTTGTTTTATACTTATATAAAATATGGACACGTTTCGGGGCGCCTGGGTGGCTCAGTCATTAAGCGTCTGACCTGATTTCTGCTCAGGTCATGGTCTCCAGTTTGTGAGATCAAGCCCCGTGTCGGGGCTCGGAGAGATCTCTTCACAACAGTTTACAGATAGCTCTCATTCCTTTTTAATCTGCAGAGTGCTTCCTCAGATTGTTGTATTATAACGCACTCAACCAGTTCCTAACTCATGTCACTTGGTTTGTTCCTGTCTTCAGATTTTACAAACAGCTACAATGAACAAGCCTCATTCTTTGCAATAAACAAGTGACACTTAATCATTTTTCTAGCCATGTTTCTATTTCTTTTGTAAAATTTAAAATGTGGCTAAAATAATTTCAAAAAGAAGGGGATATAATGCAATAGGATAGACTACTTGCAACTATTCCCGTCCTTGTCTGCTAACTGAATGAATTTAATGACTTTTCTAACAGAAAATATATAACTTATTCAACTAAGGACCATGATTTATAAGCTAATATATTCCACTTGAGTCAACAGAGTCTCTGTTTTGTTTGTCCTCCTTATTTTTATAGCACACTGTAGATGAAAACTACTAAAGTTCTTAAGCTTTTTAAAAATTATAAAAGCATTTTTAAAACAGATCCTGGTACTGTAAACCATGTGGTCCACGTCATGAGACTGAGCGAATAATGCAAATATTCACCACACTAACGTGCAATCAGGTGCTACTAGAAAGACTCTTCAAATTTTAACAGTACAACATTAAGAAAAATGGAATGCAACAACACAAGTTGTGAAACGCATCTCTCATCAAAGCCTAACAATCTCCCGGATTATGAAAACTATATTATATTATGTTTTTTTAAAAAAAGCAGTACTTTAGAAAGCCCCAATTATTATTTTTTTTATATTTATTGATTTATTTATTTGACAGGAAGAGAGAGAGATCACAAGTAGGCAGAGAGGCAGGCAGAGAGAGAGGGGGAGGCAGGTTCCCTGCTGAACAGACAGCCCGATATAGGGCTCCATCCAAGGACCCTGAGATCATGACCTGAGCTGAAGGCAGAGGCTTTAACCCACTAAGCCACCCAGGCGTCCCTAGAAAGCCCCAATTAAATGCTAGATCTGAGCAGCATCGCACAGCCCTCCTGAGTCATTTGTAGGGTGATTTTTAAAAAAATAAGAGCATACAGCTTTGTAAAATTCTATCTCTTTTCTTTAAGAAGTATTTTGACAAAAGTCACACCCCAGAATTATTACAGGGGCACAGCAACGTTTGTATCACTTTCTTTGTATTTTGAATCTGAATCATGTTCCTGAAGATCTCACTACTGTAACATGTCACTACTTGGTGGGGTTTTTTGGTTGTTGTTTTTGTTTCTGTTTTAAAGTAAAGGCAAGGGAGTCAATAGCCAACAACCACCAAGGAAGTCCATTGACTGAGCGCAGAAGAATATCCTATTGTGTGGAAGGGAGAGGAGGGGCAGCAGTCTTTCTCTCCTGGAGCAAAGAGAAATGGGGCAAGCCAGCACTTTATTTATGGTGGAACACACCCACAACCAGAGCAGATCTCCCTGGCCCATTGTATTGAGCAGGAAAGCATCATTAACACATCCTAATAAAAACTTTTCACAGGGGCTCCTTTCTCATCTACATGCAAAACTGAATGTCAGCAGGAGGTCTAGAGCTTCAGGAAGCCATAAAGTGAAGCTGGAACTCAGTAATGATCTGCAGCAGGCTATCTACTGAGACAAATTGACTTGACTAGGACAGATCTGACAGCATTAACAGTGTATATGTAAAACTTCACACCATTTAAGCTACACATCCCTGGCATCTATAGACAAAAGTATACTCTTTCATGCTTCAAAAGCGCATTAATCGACTTTTCTATTCTATATTTTCTTCCTCAAGGAGCTTCCAATGATTATTGGTAACCCACCTATATTCTAGAATCTTCAAAAATCACTAGCGGCACAGTAGACTGCATATAACCAGCCCCAATTTATTCTATCATTAAGATCAACTTAGGCAAAGGAAAAGTAATATAATATTTATTGCCTGCCTAAGAGGCGTTAACGGCCAAAACAACTTAAAATATATGCTGTCCTTCATTTATTTCTCCAGACATGTCTGGATGAGAAACATCTGTAGATTCCGTAAAACTATGAATTCCTCAAGGTGGGGGCAGGGCAGATGGGCAGCGGGAGATTTTTCTCTCTCCTGTGTCAAAAGGAACCTCATGTCTGAAGATGATATTTGTATGGAAGCAATTCCTGGGGATCTGAACAGTTTCTCTCATCCCTGTTCTTTTGCTGGCTTCCTAAACTAGTAAGTTTTCCATGAAGCACTAGCCACAGCATGTGAGAATATACCAGGGTGTGATAAGAGGGAAACATATGGGTGCCAGTATAAGAAAAGGGAGGGAGGGAGGATAGTATGGAAGGAAGGAAGGAAGGGAAGAAAACAGACAAATAAACAGGGATGAATGTAACTATTCACCTCCCCCAGTTCTGAGGTGGTTTGAAGAAAAAGAACAAATAAATGAATGCGCTGAGCAAACAAACCAGAGTATTCAGAAACTCAGAGCGCTATTTAACAAAGGTACAAAATATAAATTAAAGTGAGATTTACTTAAAATGAGAACTAAATTGCCAAAATTACTGGAGCCTTGAAATATTCAGGTGTCTTTCTTCTGAGATCCCTTCAGACAATTTACCAGAACTGTTTCCAGATTACAGCCTGGCCTCTCTTTCTCTCCTCGGACACCCTGAAATAACTCCCACCAAAGCCATCACTCAAGGTCTAAAAGTGAAGGGTCTTAAACTTTCAGTTTCTTTATCTTCTTCATAAATTTGCCTCTGTTGTCTCCTATTCCCTCAGCTTGTCTTCTCCAAGAACCACAGATGTTCAGGTCTTTTCCTTCACAGCAGCAGTCCACCGTAACATTTCTCATACCCAAGAATGTCACAGATAAAGATGTACCACAGTTCAGATCCAATGTTCAGTGGTTACTAAAAAACTGTAAATTGCAGTGACTACCCAGTTTTTAGCTCACTTCAACAGTCCTCAGTCCTGCTTATAAAGGGAGCTCTTGGGAGCTGATCCAGAAACTCAGTCACCAAGGGGTTTATCTCCTGTTGACACCTCATCATTCACAGAGGTGACAAGATCTCAGGCAGGATCTTAAGGCATGGTCCCAACTCTATTAGGCTTCACAGTTTATAATCTATACAACACAGAACCCATGTACCAGGAGGCAGGTAGAAGAAGGCTAATTAAAGAGTATCCAAAGCAACATTTTCCTTATAGATGTCTTACCAGAAAAAGGCACCTGAGTTACAGGATAAGAAGAATTCATTCTAGAGCAAATATAACAGAGGAATCTCTTGAAAGGACTGCTATTTTCAACTACAAATGCCTCTATCTCCTTATATGGAAAAGGGATTACTGTTCCACATTCTCAGACACTGGCTCAAGTGCTAAGAATGCTGTTACAGTGATAATCCAGTCATTGTCAACTCTAAGGAAATCCATGGTCACTTTATAGAATTGGTTCTTTCTTGGCCCCGGGTGCTGACATCATAAGAAATATTACATCAACCTCTTACTTCTCCAACATTGTGGTCATCACCATCATTATCATCATCCTGCCTACTTCATCATCATCGTCATCATTATCATCATAATTCTCCAATACAAAGTTCTGTAGAAGACTATAAGCAAGGGGACACCCCTACAGTAGTACTCTGGGTGATGATATAATTAGGAACTCAGGACAACCACCATCATCTATTTCTTTAGGTGATACCAGACTTAAATGCTAGGAGTTTGAAGAAGATTGCAAATTTAAATTTCACATTCCCTAGGCTCTGATGAATTATTTACTCAGATAGGTACCTAATCTGAACAACAACAACAAAAAGACATCCTGGGGCTTTCTAGTTAAAAGTGGGGGTAGAGAGTGCTAGGTCTCCGTTTTGTTCACTGAATATTTGAGAGCCTCCTATGTTTCAGAACTTCGATGTGAATTTATACCACACTCTCTTTGATAACCATGCAAAAAGTAATTAGTCACTGCCTTTAAAACAATTATTCTTAAGTTCAAAGTATTTATCTAAAAAACTAACTCAGCTGGCTTGGACTGGACAGCACATGTGAATTGCACACAGGAAGGAGGAAATACTTAGCCCTAACATACAGTTACTGAATATACAATAATTTTGTCTTCAAAATTAACTATACACGAACTTCATAAATGCCGGTATTTCATAAAGAGAAATATGGGTTTTACACTATTAAAGTAAAACTAGGGTTTCTAATCAGACTATTTTTAGATTTTTAAGGTTGTCACCTTTAGAGCAAGAGTTCGAACAAAGGCTCTTATGTTTAATGCATCAACAATTTTTAGAATAATTTTTGATAGCAAGACATGGAATTGTATTGACAGCCCCCTTCTCCAAATAGACCCCTTCACTTTTCAAAGGCACAACTCTCCTTTTCTTACTGCCTATCAAACAGACAAGCATGTAATTAAAACCATTTTACTAATTCTCTTCTTAGTTTAGGTGCCACTGAAAAGCTGGTACTACCCTACTGTTTGAATAATGATTTCTATTATAGTCATGGTGAATCTGATTTGTACAAAGGGTAAGTTTTACTATTGGATCAGATGGTAAAAAAAAATTTTAATCTGTAGGTTACACAAATGTTTACTGTCAGAATCTGAAATCCACAACAGGAGCACATTTAGCATTCAAAAGAAGACTCACTTCTTAAAATATTTATATATATGCTCCTCCAATAGGAAAGAACTGGCAAACCCCACAAAATATAAAAACCTAAAGTAACATTGAAATAAAAGCCCTAAAACAAGAATATTGTAGAAATTTAGTTTTCTACTTGGATCATTCTCTTCATAAACAAACAAACCTATGAAAACAAAATTTCATAAACTGGAGAGGAAAAACTCTATGAATGAACCAACAAATAAATCACATAGCTTTATATACTTCCTGGTAATGGGAATAATCAGACACTTATTTTAAAAGTTCACAGAATCTGAAAGCAAGTGTTTGTAAACTCATATTGATTATGCAGTGTATATCTTTAGGTGTTTGGTTTTGTCTTGGTTTTTCTTTATTTTGGAGTGATATTGACTCTTTTAATGCCTTTATTGAAGTGTAATTCTTGTATTATACAATTCACCCATTTAAGGTATACAAGTTAATGGGTTTTAGTGTATCTATAGACTTGTACATCCATTACTACAATCAATGCTAGGACATTTTTATTAGCCAGAAAGAAACCCCATTTGTCTTAATCATCACCTCTGTTACCACCCCCATCTCAACTCCCTACCACCCAACCCTAGGCATCCACTGATTTACTTTCTGTGTCTATAGATAAGAGTTATTCGGGACATTACATATAAGCAGAATCATACAACCTGTGGGCCTTTGTAACTGGCTTCTTTCACTTTAGCATAATATTTTCAAGGTTTACCCATGTTGGAGCAGTGTATCAGTATTTCATTTCTTTTTATGGCCGAGTAATATGATATTAGATGGATATACTACATATTATGTGTCTATCTGTCCCATAGATAGACATGTGGGTTACTTCAAGTTGACAGATTTTTCACCTAGTTAGAAGAATAGTATTTCTTACTTTTACTTTTTTGACTAAAGCTATTCATCCCATCAAGCTCTTTCAATAAAGCATCCTCTCCTCAAAATAAATTAATTTACTTTCTGTTCAAGATTATGGATGTACCAAATGTTCCTGAGAGTCAAGTTATAATATTCATGAGCAAGACCCACCACCTTATATCATTTTTCTCATTTGTGAAATGGATTCTCCAGTTAAAGTAATTTGAGTTTCAAGTTTTAGGGATCTGGAAGTTGATGTTTATAATGTACTGTAAAGAATTATCAAAATAAAGCTGAATAAAACCCAAAATGTAGTATGACAGTAATCTAAAGGTGGTCCACAGGAAGAGATAGTGGTAAATGTCTTGATTCATCTGTTCTCTCTCTTCCTCCAATCTCAGCCAAGGATTGATTGCATGGACTAAATTCACCTAGAAACAAAGGGCAAAAGAGCCCACTGATGTAGACAAAAAGGTAAGCCTCCTGGGGCCGAAAGTTGATCCAGAGGAGAAAAGAGAAGACATCTGGTCTCCAAGCACCACAAACAGCATTTTGAATTTTGAAAGCTAAGAGTAGAAGAGGGAATAAAAATACCAGAGTTGCTAGCTATAAAGTCTCAACATTATTAGCATACACAATAGTTATTTATAAATACAAGGAATGTTCCAGAAACTCCAACCCATTAAGTAATCAGAAGTATTTCTGAAGTTCCAAGGGAGTGAACTTAACGAACGCACACATCCTAACACTCACAATGTCACAACCAAGAGCATTCTGAACATTCTGGTAAGACACATGGAAAAATGTTCCTGACCAGTACAAAACTTATCAACAAATTAAAAATAAACTGAATTTACTCATCCAGCAGATAATGCAGATACTCAGTATTAAAAATGGAAGAAGTGTTAACAGCATGACTAAAATAGCTTCATCGGATCTTGAGGCAAGGTTATGACACCTAAGGTCCATACATGAAGATAATAACGTTAGCTACTATCAATCAGTACTAGCAGCGTCAAGACTAAACTTGGTCTCAAAAAGGCTGACAAGAAATGCCCTCTAGCTAAAGAAGAGCTGCTGAACCAAGAACTATCTCATCAAGGTGAACTAGATCCCATGCCATTCCATTAACTAGAGACTAATTTGACACAACCTGATAGGTGTTATGCTGGTGAAAAGTTATTCAGGTTGAGATCCATTTAATAACATAAAATTTTTTAATTAAACAAGAAAGGACAAGTCATTCCCTACCATATAATAAACCATCTTTATTCTTTTTCTCCTTTGCTATTTTTGGAGACTAGAAAGGCACAGCATTCTCACATGTTACACAAGGGGCATATTCCTGGTCTCTCTGAATTCCAAGACAAAGCCTGACAAATGAGTTAGGATATTTCTACTCACCATTATGAAGTGGAACCATCATGAAAACTCAATCAGTTCAATCACTCTGAAACTGCAGTAATCTTGACATTTTTTTTTTTTTTAATTTGGGAAGATGCACATTACTTCAGATGCCCAAAGTTTTATATGTATCCTTATAGTACAGTATTTGCAATTTTGGAAACTCAAAGGTGTTAACCTTTGCTTGTCTTGTTAATCTAGAATTTTCGAAAATTTTTGAGGCAACAATCTGCAAAGGTCTATATGATTACACTTTAAGTGGAAAAAAAATCAATTTTATTTGGAACCTCCAATAATACTCCCAGGCAATGGACACTGAATTTCATTCTTCCCAAAGGAACTACCCTCCTTATTTTATACTTTTTCTAATTCCGGTTTGTTGTTGTTGTTGCTCCAACTTTCAAATGTCCAGAACCAAGAGACTCAGTGACAACCAAGTCACTTCAATGCTACTTTCCAGGGAACCTCAGCCTCTTTCAGATTTTTAGGCCTCCTCCCTGAGATCTTAAGAATAAAAGACAACCTTTGATATCTCACCTGTAGATGATCAGTACCCAGTCTCTGGGCTCTCACAGGCTTTGATGTCTGTTATTATAGCACACACCGAAGGAATTAGCTGCCCCATCAGAATATGAGACACAGGAAGGCATCAACCATGTTTTAGGTAGGGGTAGAGACACCGCCAAAACAAGCCCGAGCTGTATTCAGTGCTAACTCTTTAACTCATCTGGACACATCTTGGGAAGGAGTTGCTTAGACCTTGACCCCACCTCAAATCACCCCTAAGGTTCCATTTCCCTGAGAATGCTATTAAAAAATGTGATGGAAGCAGCTTCCCAACAGAGAATAATGCAGAATAGTGAAGGTCTACTTTATGGCCTCCAGTCACCAATAGGCACAATTAGCCCAAGAGGCAGGGGTGGGTCAGGAGATTAGGACCCAATCTGCATAGGATCAGATATGGGGGAAAATGGGGTACAGTTTGGGGACTTGGCTTTGAAGCAGGCAGTTCTGGAGGTCAAAAAAAAGCCATAAGCTAAATGTACATACAAATACCCCCAAATCTTCTCTATATAAGGCATCTTGCCAGGAGTGAGAGATGCACAGGAAGTATAGTATTTGCAGCTATTGTTCTGTTCTCTTACAAGTCCAACTACAACCACCACCTTCGTAATTTACAAAGTACTCTCACCGTTATTATCTTATTTGAGTCATCTTACAACAGAATGAGGTAGGTATAATTACCCTATTTAATTTCTAAGGCCTGGAAAAGTGAGTAAAACCGGCTAAGGTCCTTCAAGGGGTGGAGCGGAGGTGGGATTTGCACTGGGTTTTCTCCTGACTACCAGCCAGGGGCTCATTCCATCAGGCCTCAGGACACTACCATCAGCCAGCAGAGAAGGAAGCCAGGGATGGAATGCAGAGAGCGAAGTGCTGAGTCAGCTCATCAGAGAAGAGAGCACTTCTCTTCCAGCCTCCATTCCTCACTGGTCAGACCAGGTCTGCAAAATGAGAATGTCTGACTTGCTCTGGTGCACAAAGGAACCTTCTAAAACACCTACTGTGCATCATAGAGCAGTGAGCATACAGTGAGCCCGGTCCAGTCCCCACAGAGCTCAGGGCCTTACTGGAGACAACAAAGTGTAAGCAAGTAATTAAATGTCATAAGATAAATGTTTTCGGAGAGACAGCAAAAGCAGAGAGGTGAAATATCAGGAAATGGTAAAAAGCATACCACGCCGCTAATCACGAGCAATCCATTAGTGGTAGGATTTGTATTAAATTACAACTAGATTTTACTTATTTATTATTCATGAGACATTCTGTTTTTCAATTATTTTTTTTCTCATCCACATTAGCCCACCCATTTTAAAGCCTCAAGCATTAATTTGATTTCCCGCCAATAATTTGAAGATAATGATTTGTGTCTTGGTTCTGTCTGCATGGATATTCCTCTGATAATTTGGAGAGAAAATGATGTGTATCTCCCCTCTTTTCAGACAGTGGCCTTAGGGATTTTATTCTTCGTTGGGGCAGGGCCTCAGCTTTTCTGACAGATTCAGGAAACAGGAAGATGGAAATCCAAAACTGAACAAATCTGTCAAACTCATTTTCTTGCAGGGTTTTCTGCCAATTTTTGCACGGGATCTCTCTCCTTCCCTCCTCCACCCCCTTCTTTTTTACTTCTTTTAAAAAGGAAGAAATTGGGAAAGTCTGTTTCTCCTGGTTCCTAAAGGAACGGAGTAAAAATGCTAGTGAGCAGAAACGCAGGTGTGCACCAGCTGGAAGGTCACTCTCTGCTCCTTGGAGAACAAAGCAGGAAGGTAACAAGGACAAGTGTGCGTGCCTGCAAGGAGCAGAGAAGCAGGCGGGAGGGACATCTGTCCATAACTGTCACTCCATCACCATGCCTCCACAACAGAAACGGAGGGCAGGAGGCTGACCTCATCCTTCCTGGGACTGCAGGACTTTGACTCGCCCTCCTCTCCCTCACCTCTTATCTTCCCATTAGCCCAAAAGCAGGGAGAGAATTAAACCTTTTTTATTGCTAAATAATTAACAAAGCGCTGGCATTCTGACAAGCTGGCATGCATTTTCTTAATCAGGAACCCACCCAAGTAATTTTGTTTATAAGTGACTTAAGATAAATCCTGTCACTTAAATACTCTAGATGAGCCCAGAACACTGTCCATTGCTTTGGAGTAGTTTGAGTAAATGCTTTCTCCCAGCATTGCTCCTCGTTCCAGCCTGTAATATGGCTCCTTTTCACACTCAGGGACTATACTGGTAGCCCTAACAGCGGCAATAATTGTGCCTATGGCCATTCCACCATCATTAGGAGAAATGATTACATTTATGAGATTTTCTTATCATATAGTTCTTCTGAGATCCTAGAAATTCAACAGACAATAGGGATAACAAAATCACTCTTGGTAAGGCCACCAAAGACGGCTTAATTGCTAAAGTCAATGACACTGTAGAGTGCTTTCTCTCTCTCTCTCTCTCTTTTCTTTAAAGATTCATTTATTTGAGAGAGAGAGAGAGAGAGAGAGAGAGAGAGTGCACGTGGAGTGAGCAGGGGGAGGGACAGAGGAAGAGGGAGAAAAATCCTAAAGCAAACTCCCCACTGAGCACAGAGCCTGATGCAGGGCTTAATCCCAGAACCCTGAGATCATGACCTGGGCAGAAATCAAGAGCTGGACACTTAACCAACTGAGCCATCCAGGTGCCCCTGCAGAATGCTTCCTCACAAACAAACAGCAGTATTTGACATCCTGGGTCCCTGATTCCTTCTGCCTAGAACCTGCCCCACCCCTCACCAACCTAGCCCTGGTTATCACTCTCTGCTGTCCTCTCCCACTTTTGCCTCTTCTCCTTATCAGTCTCTTCTACCCCTCTCTGGAGCATGGGTGTGCCCCAGAGCTCCCCGGTTTGAATGTCCTTTAACCGCTCTGAAGAGGCCTTTGCCTATCCCAGCAAATGCCCCCACCTGCCCCCACACAAACCTTAACACAGAATTGCCATACTGCATGCCTTCCAGCCTCTGAGCAGCGTCTACATTGACATGGCTCTTTCCTTTTCAATGTTCCCAACCCCATTTGACAAAGGCCTCCTCAACCTTAAAGACCCCACCTGGCACAGGTCTCTGTTCTCACCACAGTTTGGGACCCTGTGCTTCTTAATTGTCCCTCTGACCCACCACTTCCTCCGGGCAGCTGGGTCTGGGACTCTGTCCCTCTAGTTAAGCCCTGAATTCCTGTAGGACTTAGCAAGTTACTACTAAAGAGTTCCGAGTATATAAATAAAATAGATATAAAATAGATATATAGATATAATAATAGATATTATAATAGATATAATAATAGGTACAATTGATATAATAGTAGATATAATAGATAATATCACAGATAAATAATAGCTATAATAAATGGATAAATAGATATATAAATAAAACAGACTAGAGGGTCATATCCAAATGATAGAGACTAAACACAAAACAAACCAAGAGATTTCCAGGAAGCATTTACATGGAACAAAGGGAGACTTTCTGAGCTTTAGGATATATTTTCTATTATAATATATTATTCTCCAAACAAAAGTAATTGCAAGACCTTAAATAATTGTGCCCAAGGCAATAATTTCTGCTCTATGACAAGTAATACTTGAACACATTAGTGGTTATCGTAAACTCAAAATAAAAATCCATCAATGTTCAAAAACATATGAACCTTATTTGGATTTGAGGGTTACACACATGGTTATGTGTGTACTTATCTAACTATATACACGTGCCCTCCCAAAGACACACTCACCTAGAGTTCCTGTTTCTGTCTGGGCTATCAGTATACTAACTGTCAATAATCTACCATAAATTATATAGATGGTGACACAGACTTTTTTTTTTCAAAAAAATGATCATTTTATAAATGCATATAAGCTAGAGGGTACTGCAAGAATATCAATGAGAATCATTATGCCTGTAACTTGGACTGCATTTCCTTCAGTTCTCCAGTGTAAACAAATCTTCTCCCAAATAGCCCTATTAGTAAATGAAATATTTACTGCATCAATAAATTTGCCACAAAATTTGCTGACCAAAAATGTTTTAATGTAGAGAACTTCATTTCACAAGGCATTTACTTCATATCCTTTCTCAAGGTTCACATACAATGGAGGCCTTTAAAAAGCTTAACAGGACCGTTTTCGAATGACATTTTTTTTTAAATTCTTATTTTTAAAAAATCAATATAAATAGAGGAGCCCTTATTTGATTGTTTTTCTTTGAAAAATATAAATCAAGCTCCTGAAACTCTAGAAAATGAAAACACTATTTTAAGTTCTGCTTTTAAAATTGTCCCTTTATGAGTCTTGAAATGCTTCTATCTTCTAAGGTGTGTGTGTCGGGGGTTGACTCTTACTAAAAGGGTGACCTTGAGCCTTACTACCTTACTAAAGGCAGATGACAGTATCACTCTGCTGAGACTGTTATAAAGATTATAAGACAGGGGAAGCATTTGGCCTGGTATTTGGTGCAATGGAAGCTACACCACACATATTTATAGAATCGGGGAAGAATTAAAGCTTCTGGTGCAGGTATTATAGGCTCTGGAGTGAGAGCACCTGGGTGGAAAATCAGTTTGATTTTCTATCATCCGCTGACTTTGGAAGGAATTTTCTCATTATGCCCAAGGTCCAATGTCCTTACTTACAAACACAGTGGAACAAGACTACCTAGCTCCTAGGATTGCTGCAAGATTCAATGAGATAGTGCATAGAAAGAGCTCTGCACAGCACCTAGACATTATCTTATTATCTCCATTGCATTAATTTCATTAGGATGTTGACAGGAGGGAAAGGCAGGGAGATGTGGCCAACAAATTCTGAGAAACTACAAATTCTCTCTCTACATGAAAATTAAATTCTTGCCCTTATTCACATGGTAATCTTTGGAGTTACCAAGAGTACGTGATGGCCAACTATGTCCACATGTACAAAATGACAGCAAGCAGTGATGGAAAGATGAACTTAATATGTAGATGGTACTCTCGTCAAGCAAAAGTGAAATTATACCATACGTTCATTGTATGATGTTTAGACATAGTTTGAATAAGGAAAGCAGTAAGAAAAGTTGGTTGGCTTCAGATACAGGAATACATGAGAATACTGAACCCCCTAGCATAACACAGACACACTTCGTGTAATAGTAGTTTCAACAAAACGTCATCATCCAGGATAAGGAATCAACACTCTAATTCCAATTTTAGTCTTTTTAGCTGTTTTGCTGTATGTTTACAGTTACTTTGCTTTTACAATTATATGAGATGTATTGTAAGAAAGGTTTAACTAGTTTTTGCACACTTATAACAACCAAGATACAGTTTACATTTTCATTGAAAGAGGCCCTTTCTTTTCTCAAGCTTGAGAAACAGTGTTTTTAGGGAAAGCATTGATTTATTCATCAGATCACTCACAAAATTATACCCAACCGTGTTTGCCAATCACTGATAGATGAAAAAGCAGAGAATTGTGAAAATTCTCTGAGTTAGTGCACAAGAAGAACTCCATGTCCTATCTGTCTCTTGCCCTCCATAAAGGTATCCCACTATCATCACCACCACCACCACGACCACCACCACGACTGTCATCATCTATAGAAACATCCACCACCATCATCGTCATCTACATCATTGTCATCACCACTGCCACCACCACAGTCACCACCAACCACCACGACTGTCACCATCTATAGAAACACCCACCACCATCATCGTCATCTATATCATTGTCATCACCACTGCCACCACCACAGTCACCACCAACCACCACGACTGTCATCATCTATAGAAGCATCTATTGTCATCATCGTCATCTATGCCATTGGCATCACCACCACCACCACCACCACCATCATCGTCTAGAGAGGCATCTATCCATCTTCCATTCTGAGAATGAAATCTGGGTGCTATTTGCATCAACCAAAATGACAATATGTGTTAATTTCATCTTTCCTATTTTACATTATTATTGTTTTTCTGGTATACTGGCCACATACTTCGCTGTTTTAAGTATGTTAAAGACGGTAAAAACCAAGCAGTTGAGTAACGGCATATAATTCTGCTTATTTACAATGGCAGAAGCCACACTCTTTGGAACAAACATTAAATGGATAAATCACATTAGAGATTTATCGAATTTTCAAGTAGAATAAAATGAAAACTTACAAAGGAAGGTATTATCAAATTGGAAATTAAAGCAAGAGTTAAGGAATTTCCTTTAACAAAGGCAATTACTGGCACAAAAAACATCAAAAATCCCTGCTTATTTTAGAATGGGACTTTTCCTCTGGACATTAATAATATCATCTGTCTATTCTCTAATCAAAGGGTAGAACCCCCTTTGATCTGTAATTATCTGCTTACCTGGTTTTACTAATGGACTTCCAGTTCCTTAAGCCTACACGAATATTTCTTAGTTATCTTTTATCTAGGAACTTAGTAAGTCCTAACACATATTTACTAAATAAATAATTAAAACAGTCCAACATTTAACTACCTATATTGTCTAAGGTTCTTTCCTAGGCTTAGTTTAATTTCCCCAAATAATGCTGAAGTTAAAAAGTCATTCTCCTCCTCCTCACTGTCCACAGATGGGAACAAGCAACACTTTTCATCCTTGCTCTAGATTATAAATACTCTTGCTCTCCACAATCAATCTCTCTATTGTTTAATTTCCCCATTAGTCCTTAAAATATGGCAATATATCCTGCAAATAATATTTTACAGTAGAGGCACAGCAGAGAGTTTACTTTATTTGTGTTCTTGTAGGGATCTGAGTCCTGTCTATACACAACCAAAATACACATTCAGGTTTATTTGGGTCTCTCTGATTATCTGTGATTCTATAAGCTGTGTCTTTCCATTTGAAGCAAGTTATTCCACTTTTTCAGAGAGCATAGCTTATGTTTCCTAATCCCAATGAATGATTTTTCCTTTGTAGGATCAATTTATTAAGAAAAAGAAAGAAAGAAAGAAAGAGAAAGAAAAGAAGAAAAAGAAAGGATGTTCTGGTCAACGTCTTGAAGTGGTAAAAATTCCCAATTCTGGTTCAGCTACTAAGTCAAAGGCAAGATGACACGTCCTTGAGAAGGGAAGAGCTCTGTCAAGTGGGACTTGACATTGGGGATTGACATTGACAATGGGACTCTCCCCAAACCCCAGCCCTGCTTGGCTAGGGTAATGTCCTACGACTAAGACTTTAATTCTAGCAGACAGAGTGGGTAGTCTTTTTGAAAAATGAACTTTCTTTTTTTCCAGAGGGAAAAAAGTCATATGCCATATGATCATAGGGAATTAACATATTTTTTTAAAAACTGGCCCATTTATTTTATAAGTAACAAAAATAAAACTTTAACAAAGGGAAACTCGAGGTCACAAAAATGCCTTCCCACCTCTACCACACACATTGAAATTCTCCAGAATGCTATTACCCACAGTCTGATCCAGGGACCCTGAGGAGTTTCTTTCTTTCTTTCTTTTTTTTTTTTTTAAGATTTTATTTATTTATTTGACAGAGAGAGATCATAAGTAGGCAGAGAGGCAGGCAGAGAGAGAGAGAGGGAAGCAGGCTCGCCGCTGAGCAGAGAGCCGGATGCGGGACTCGATCCCAGGACCCTGAGATCATGACCTGAGCCGAAGGCAGCGGCTTAACCCACTGAGCCACCCAGGCGCCCGACCCTGAGGAGTTTCAATGATGAATGCTAGATTCCTCAGAAAGAGGACGCAGGACTGATATTCAAAAGAGACAGAAGAATATTCTGGTAATTAATTTACCAGAAGGTGAAGGAAAGACAAGACCCTGAGGGAAAAGCAAAAACCAAAAAGGCACTTGCTCTAAGGTAAAGGAGAAATTAACAATGAATATCGAAGGTCACTACCTGAAAATCTAACACAGAAGTAAGGTCCTCTCAGGGATATTCTGAAAACTACAAATAATACCAGAATACAGTATTATCAGTTTTTATTTCCTGCTTAATAAGGCAATTTGAAATATCCCCTATTCCTGTTCAAAAAGAAGTTAAAATTTCATAGCAGTTATGTTAAAACACAACTGGTTGGTTTGTGCTGTAAAATCCCTCACTTTCTAAATTTTGAAGTTGTTAGAAGATATCCCATAAATTTAACAATTAGGTCTTTCAGAAATGAACACAGCCCAAGACAACAAGAGGAAAGGAAGTTCTTAAAAAAACAAAAACATAAACAAAACAAAACCCCTGAAATCTTGACCAAAGAATGCTGAAACACATTTTCACAAGTTTTGACAGAGTTTAAAGGCATTTTGTTCGGGCGCCTGGGTGGCTCAGTGGGTTAAGCCGCTGCCTTCGGCTCAGGTCATGATCTCAGGGTCCTGGGATCGAGCCCCACATCGGGCTCTCTGCTCCGCAGGGAGCCTGCTTCCCCCTCTCTCTCTCTGCCTGCTGCTCTACTTGTGATCTCTCTCTCTGTGTCAAATAAATAAATAAAATATTAAAAAAATAAATTAAATATTATAAAAAAAATAAAGGCATTTTGTTCATCTAATAGCACTTATTTGTGAAATCATGTTCATGCTAAAAGTCTACCCAATGACCAACCTAACTTATGTGTTATACAGTCAGTTGGCAGATTTCTCAATTCTCCTTCATTCAATCAGCTAATGTAACTGTGCACCTAGGACCTTCCGTGCTTTGGAATACAAGGGAAATATTTAACAGTAATCAGAAAGGTCATGCTTCATACCTAAATCAGATGTCCAGTTGTGTGCAGAAGCCTTATAAGCTCTGCACCTACTAACTCCTGGAAAGCATAACTGTGTCTACCTTGGTGTCTTCTATTCAACGACTCCTTCCACCTTGAATGCCTTCTTAACCCCAAAACAACCAGTCACTGAGAGGCTTTGTGAGAAAGGGTAAAAGACTCATTGAGAAAAGGCCTCTGTGAGGCCCAGCCTGATTTCTTGGACACTACAAGGCTCACTTACACAAACTTTCATCATTCTAGAACCAGCCCAAGGTGCTCTTTGTCCACCTAGGTCAGGGTAATCTCTCCTTTTCTGAAATCTTTCATCTCTTAACGATTTAGCGTTTGTTTTTTAACTATTAATAGTTCTCCTCAGATACATTTTATTCCATTAGGACAGGTCCCATACGTTATACCCGGAAGCACTTGGTCCAGTACTACGTAAAATAAATATTCACTGATTCATTTATTGTTGAAGCCCAGAGTAGAGCCATTTAAAGGAATTTTTTTTTTTTCAAAAAGCAAATAGCTTAGATACTAAAATTAACTTTTAGGTAATGTTTTAAGATTATAAGGAATCCCTCACACACAAGCTATTTTAAAACTTTTTTAACAAACTATAGTGTTTGATCTGCTAACGTTTTGCAAGTGCCAATATTATAAATCTTAGTTCTTAGATCATCCTGTAACAGTAAATTTTGTCCATCATATAAGTGAAGTACAACATTAATTATACTATTTCACTATCCTGTGTAACAGTGCTTCATGAGGAAAATACCATCTGGCCTCAGGGCTGTTCATAAGACTTTCCTGAAGAATGACTACGCTGCATTTGCAAGATTAATTATTTTCTATGCTACAAGCATCAGCACCTGTCGGCATGGTTAAATGGTTAGCTTAGTGGCCATCGAACGTCACATATAATTCAGCATGAAGGTAATGAAGTGCATGTGAATCAAGTTTGTCAAAGGTGAAACATTTTAGATTGGGATATTTCATTTGATCAAAATCCATAGCATCGGCAGGTAAGAAAGCAAGAATTTATAATTTTCTTCATTGTCTTTTCTTAAATAGCACTTTTTTCCCATATCATCTCCTTGAATAACATGATCAAGTCCAAGAGCAGGATTATAGCCTCTTAAAACCTTGCTATGAACTATTGACAATTTTACTGTAAACAAATGATGGATCCAAATATTTTGTACTTATTATAATAAGGATCACATTCACCTCAAGGTTTTGCAAAGAGCCCTTAAAATGGCAGCCGAAACTTGGGAGTCATAGTCAAATTTCTTCCCTGGAGACTCCATCATGCACACTGATGTGGACTACTTGCCAAAGGGGGTCAAATTCTCGGTAAGTATTTTTGTCACACAAAAGATTTTATGTGGCACCCCCATCTAGAAATTAATTTACATTTTTCCCACAAATTGTTCAAAGATTCACAAAGCATCTCATTAATACTATTTTATATTAGATTATAAAATGGTGGGTTACACATGGTGTTTTACAGCCACACAGCTGTTCCTTAAACGGTTGTTTTCTTAATTGTACTTAGTTTCTTGAATCTAACACAAATATGCTATAATTTTTTTTTTCCATTATTTAGGGCACAAGTTAAGAAAAAAAAAACAAAAAACAGGAAAAATTCTGTCAGTACCCACAGGCAGGAGTGCACACCCAATCTTCAGGGGAGTACATCAGCACCGGTGGGGGGGCTGGTCTGCACCAACTAGCAGGTTCTTTCTCACCTTGGTCTCTGACCACAGGAGTTGGGTTTGTTCTTCATCTTCACAGTGAACGAAACTTAAAGAGTCTAAAAATACTTTGTGAGCAGCCTAAAAGCAAGTGACAATTTATGCCAACTGAGCAGAAAAGGATGCTGATATTAAATTTGCTGCCTATGAACTTCCTATGGGAGAAGGCCCAGTAAAACACGTTTGTTGCTGTCGATCTGTTTGCAGAACCATTCCCTCAATTAGCTGCTGGAGACACAGAGAGTGTAATTAAGTAACTAAAGATAACATCCCCCAAGAAACTCATTTTCAGCATCAGGACTAAGATTACAGCAACATCTTATCTAAATTTCATATTTTATTGTCCTTGCCCACCTTCTACTGGAGGTGCTAATGAATAGACAAAGAGCCCAAAAGTCACACCATAAAGAGAAGACAAAGAATCTGAAAAGGAAGCACTTGCATTCAACAGAAACCTCGATAATCTACAGTTGGACCATAAGCACCATTGTCCACCCAAAAAAGCAGGGCCACTTTGGCCTAAGTGGGAAAGAGTGCGGGGGGCCGGGGGGGGGGGCGGAATATATATATATATATCTTAAACACAACTTAAAAAACTATAAATTATTAAAAACTGGGGGTGTGTGTGTGGGGGAGAGACCTTAAAGCCCACTTTATGGGTGAAGAAACTAAGACCCCAAATATAAGTGACTCACTCAAGGTCAAAGCTGGTTAGTTGCTGAACAAGAACAAGAACCCAGATTTTCCTTATTTTGAAAGTTGACTCACCAAGTCCCCACACCTCACTGAACGTTTATTTCAACTTGCTCTCTCGTTCCTAAGAGGTAGCATGCATTTTAAAGCTGACTGCAACTATACACACACACACACACACACACACACACACACACACACACACACAATAGTCAAATGAATCAAGCCATGTTTTTCTTTGAGGCAAATGGACAGGCACATGCATCATCAAGTCAGGGGTTGGTAATCACTGTCCTAAACTCAGCATTTGGAGAACATGGGATGTTGGATCTGTGATCAGCTCCTCACCACCACATTTTTGCATGTGGGTGTGATGGTACGTGTGTTGGTTTAGTGAGCTCTACGTCTATTTGCCTTGCAGAGCTCTGCAGAGAGCAATTTCGCAGAGCTTAGAGAGCTGTCCCCCCGGCTTGGTTCACACATAATGAAGCTTGTCCAGGGTAACCGGTAAGCAAATCAGCCATGAAGACTTTTGTCTGACAAATTCGAATTACCAAATACCAACAATACATGACTCGGTGCTAGCAGCTAGCATAAATGAATCCTATTTATTTAATTCTCTGTATACTTATCACTTCTGAGTCTTTACAAATACTACCCAAAGGCAGTGCCTACCATTTTTATGTCACCTGAAAGCTGGCCAGCAGTTCTAAAGACAAAAGTCGACCCCTGATTCAGAATTCCAAGGAAACCAATGGGGCTGGTTCTGCAAGAAAGTCACTAAGCTCAAGCACAAGGGGGAAGCAATTTTCTCATTCTGTTTATTGTAGTTTCTTTGTTTTGTTTTTACAGGAAGACTCAGGAGGGGGCAGCTGGATGGCTCAGTCCTTAAGCTTTCCGGTCATGATCCCGCCGGGATCGAGACCCACATCGGGCTCCCTGCTCGGTAGAAAGCCTGCTTCTCCCTCTCCCACTTCCCCTGCTTATGTTCCCTCTTTCGCTGTGTGTCTCTCTGTCAAATAAATGAACAAAATCTTCAAAAAAAAAAGGAAGACTCAGGAGCACCAAAAAACAGCAGTAGGAGTTACTTGCTTTTTTGTGTTTATCAGAAAAATGCCGGAGACTCGTGCTGTTAATCTGGTTTCTCGAAGCTACATAGGAAGGAAGCCAGTTTCAACACTATTTCACAGAGAAGGAAGGGTACTGGGAAGCAAGGGGTTGTGCAGCACACAGATCACACACACACACACCCCCACCCACACACAAATACACACACACACACAATCAGGCCACCCTTACCAGCTTCTTTAAAATTGTTTGCTTCCGTTTGTCCTGATCCTTCAAATGTCATCCATCCAGCAAAAGCTCAAAAACTGGGATCAACAGAGCAAAGTACAGTCTTGCACCCAGATGCAGGAAGCCAAGAGTTTCTGGAGAAAAATCTTGTAACTATGCATCTTCTCCAACGCATGCCTCGAGTCCTAACGGAGTGACCAGTATCTATGATTTTATTTTGTTGCTGTCCTGTTATCCCTCTTCCTCCCATTCCCTCAAGGACCGCTATGATCCTTCACGAGGCTCGGCCCCACTTATAGGTAACTTCATCGGCCAAAACCACATCGCTCCTGGGAAGATGAAGGCTATCAACCGTGGTCAAAGTTCAATTCCCCACTCTGCATCCAACAAACCAGTATCAAGGGCCACACCCATTTCTAACTCTAGGGCTCCACTTGGAAGTCCTTCCTGACTGGCTTTCCGATTGTGTGCTTGACCCTGCCGTCCTGTGGAGACAGCCTCTCCTTTTTCAACATCTGCCTTTACACTTTCGTTGTACATAGGACATAAACCTATTAAAAAATGGTCATTTTTTCCCCAGGCCTGATTTTTTTTAAAATTTTTATTTATTTGACAGAGATCACAAGTAGGCAGAGAGGCAGGCAGAGAGAGAGAAAGGAGAAAGCAGGCTCCCCGCTGAGCAGAAAGCCCGATGCGGGGCTTGATCCCAGGACCCTGGGACCTGAGCCGAAGGCAGAGGCTTAACCCACTGAGCCACCCAGGCGCCCCATCCCCAGGCCTGATCTTAATGCACTTCTCTGTTCTATCAGTCTGCACCCATACCTCACACATACAACTCACGCATATTGACAGATACACACACCACACAGCTCAAACACGCTGAGGAAAGATACTCCTCCACCTAGCAATCACAATAATCTATTCTACTTATTCCCCCCTGCCTCTCTGAATAGGTTTGATTTCCCATCTCAGGCTCCTAATTTCCCCCCTGCCCCTTAAGTCTTCATTCCCTGGGGCATGATTTCCATGTCATGGATCTTCTGAGACACCCTGTATGATTTCATCCACCACCCCCTGCCATTAACAAACAACTCCCTACTGGCAGCTCCCAGATCCCCACCTCGCAGCCCAGATTTAACCTTCATCTACAGAAAACTATAGCCAGTGATCTGTTTGGCCCTTGCCTGATTTTGCCATGTTCACAGGCATCAGAAAAATCAAACTTGTGAGGGAACTTTCTTCTCAGTCTGGTCCTGTATCTATCCCTCTTCCCAGCACTAGGCTCATCACAACCCTGGAATCCATACTGTGCTAACACCACTTTGGGGATGGGACTTACTACATATTTCATGTGCTGATGAACAAACTGATTAATTACTTCAAATATTATAATATCCTACAAAATTAGCATTTGGATCATGTGAATAATATGACAGGCAATGCCATAGGACACAGGTTATAAACTCCTGTGCTCATCTTCTCAAAGGGTAATACAAATATTGTCTAGCCAGAAGCATGTTCACCACTGTATTATAAACTTGTTTCAGAAACTAATGATAAATTAGTGACCAGGCTATAGCGCCCTTGAGGCCATGTTAATTTCTGCCTAACGCAAGGGAGAAGTTCAGCATTCTAGCAGGTAGAAACAGTGAGGCTAAATTTACTTTGGAACAACCTGGTTTGCAATTGAGAAGTTGATGCAATTAAGAAAATGTGTTTATACATTTCCAAAAGAGGGATTAACGGGGTTGCTATTTTCTTAGCCTAATGAAGTAGCTTTTTAGTTCTAGAATTACCCCACAACATCAGACTCAGATCCTTTCCAACATCAGGATTCTGTAATTCTCCAGTTACTCTTATGCATAAGCAATTCCTCTATTTCTGTCTTAATTCCTTAAGTCTCCTGGTCAAACTTTCCTAATTCCCTTTATTTATCAAGCTGTTATTGTTTCTAAGTAAAGATGTCTAAAGATTTCTAAGTAAATGATTGATTATCATTCAGTCACACTTGAGGCTTTCATCTCCCGCTGAGAACAGACTGTGGACCTAACAGAAATCTTCAGAATGTGATCAAGAATAGAAAGGCAAATTCCGTGGGCCAGCCTCACATCCTGTCAAAATCACGATCCTACAGCTCTGTGGGGACATTGACGATGGTTCTAAGCAGTATATGAATCTGGACAATTACAAATGTATGTTTTTGCTTTTTGCTCATACACAAGCCACACTAGGGGCTTGCCTCAAGTTCAATGGCTCCTTGTATTCAGTCAGTTTCCCAGCCCATGCTCTCATCTCATTAGAATTTCTGTATCCTCTGGTCTTGCAGAGTTCCCTTTACCTTCTTTTGTATCAGACAAAAGATGGTAATTTACGTCTAATTAACGGAACTGAGTCATAATGAGTTCTTTTCTCTTAGACAGCATTTGAATGTCCAAAATAACCAGCAAGATTGGGCTTTTTAGTCTCTCTCCAGCTTAAGGTTTTATAACACAATGCTCGTATTCAGGCCTCCTACTTTGCATACAGTCAGAGGGCTGGAGGTTATCCACATTGTGAAATTCTTTGGCTAGTTATGCCCAGAGTGATTTAATGGCATGTGAGGCAGATTTAATATTTTCTGCTAAGCAGATCTGTTGAAACAGTCAAGTTTATGATCGCATCCTTTTTATATCTCTTCCTCAGACTTTGAAATGATATTTTTTGCCAGTTGATGAATTTGATAGCATTCTTTATGAGATCAATTTCCTTGCCAAAGATACAAAAGACAGGATGAAAGACAAGTCTGATGCAAAGCCCACAAAGGGCTGTGCATCTGTATGGAGAGAAGCACAGGGAAGCATAAAGCGGTGCTCCCCACGCCATGAGGAGGAGGGACAAAGATGGAAAGACGTAAACACAACAAGCTTGCCTAAAGAACGCAGAAGCGCATGTTCTAACAGAAACAGTAACCAGGATAAAGTACTCAAAGCATCTTCTCCCTCCCTCACATGCCAAGGTATTTTTAAATGCCCTCTATAGGGGCGTCTGGGTGGCTCAGTTAACCAACTGAGTGTCTGCTTTCCGCTCCGGTTGAAATGCCCTCTATAGGTGCAGGCATGCCCACACAAACCAACCACAGAGTCTGAACGCCACCGACATCATGTCCTCCGGCAACGATACCATTGCGACCCACTGGGTTTTTTACTCCTGGGACCATCTTCATTCCATCTTTCTATTACATTGGGTTAAAAAGGAAAAAAAAAATCCTCTCTCTACACCTGGACTACCCCAATACCCCAAAACAAATTCCTTTAATATGATATCGTTTAATTTTCAAGTGTGGCAAGACCACTTCACTCTCATTGCCTTCTGCTGCAATATGCCTTCTACTCTGTTCCAATCTTAAAAGCAAGAAGAAAAGAAAACCCCCAGAAAACCATGCTGACCAGACCTTCATTATAGGAGCCCCGGACGGGGAAATTACAGCTTTGTTACACAGAAGTGTAGGCGAATCCAGGTTACCAATACTCAGATTTTTGTTGTTTGTCTCAGCTTTTTTCCTTCCCCTGAGAGAAGATAAAACATAAAATTTATAAACACAAGCTCCTCAAGTAGACATGCTCGATTTTTCAAAATGGAAAGATGATTCTTTGGTAACTAGGCTGCTTGGCAAAAATATTAAACCAGACAGTAAGTCAGAGAAAATTAAATGCTACCTTGATTAATTAGGCTTAATGGCTAAGAAGCAACTAATTTATAATGTTAAGCTGACAAAAATAGGTTAAAGAAAAAAGAGACCTTCACATCAAATTAAAGTATAATTTCTTTTCCTTTTTCGGGGGGGGAAGGATAGACTGGTACTCAAAAAACAATCTACCTTTTTGAGCATATAAACCAAAATCTCTGGCACTTTTAAGCAACTGTCCTTTGCACAGCGACAGTGAAAAATCTAGTATCAGAAATAAGCCATACATAAGAAGCCCTGAAAGTGCAAATGGCTTTGAAAGTTAATTTATAACTCTGACATTTGAACCACAACTTTTTCCAAACTAAACTGAAAATCACAGGGACATCAGCAAACAAGGTTGGAGAATCTTTTCTAATCTAGAGCAGAGTGAATGAATAGCACGAGGGACCTCACAGCAATACCAGCTATCTTGTGCCCTTGAAGGCATGCAGGCAGAGACAGGGGGAGGAATGTCCTGGGTGTAGGTCTATCCTACAGGGCTCTGGGGAGCTGGGTACCTTCCAAAGAGGGAGGGCAGAGGAATAAAGATTTCCAGCGTCAACAGCGCCCCCAGTGGTGAGGAAGGAGTCCTACTGGGCTGGGTCGGTGGGGTGGAGATGTCCCATGGTGGCCACCTTTGCAGCAAGTACAAGTGTTTCTAAACTGGGACTGTCTCTACTTATCAAAAGATAACCACAACTCAAAGTAGTGTAAGTGAAAAAAGAATGAAAGCAGATACTGTGTACCATGAGAGAAAGCACGAGTTTTATACTGGGTGCTGGGTAAAGAATAAAGTGCAAATTCAAAGGGGGAAAAAAAAACTGAGGAAAAAAAGTACATAGATTATCATATTTAAGTATAACTTCCAAAATCCTAATGCTAAAAGAGCTTCGCAAAATCCCTGTGACTTAGTTTGACTCATTTGTTCCTTCTCGTAACTGAATATACACAGAAAAGAGAAGGGAACAAACTTTGACAACAGATCAGAAGTATGTTCTCTCTTCTTGCCATACAAAACCATTTATACACTCCAGAAGACTATTTTGTAACAAGAACTGAAAGAAACAGACTGTATAAAAGCCTAAATGCCAAATAAACTTACTTTGACTCTAAACAGATCAGGACACCATGAACTGATAACTTTGTGAAGAAAAAAAAAAAAAATTAGGACTTCAGATGAAGGAGTCAAAACACCACAAAAGTCCTCCCAGATAACAATTACCTCAGAAAAATCAAAGAGTAATATTCAGTCTCAACTTAGAAAGTACAGGCAATGGCATAAATTTCTTCACATTATAATTATTATTATAGTTAACAGCATTTCTTAGATGTGAGGAACTTTTTAAGTGTTTATTATGTCTCTATACCTAAGAATATCTAGATTTTCACAATTTCTTTTCTGCAAAAAGTTGTATATAAGTTGATAAATAAAGCCATACTTTAAATGTCCTCAAATTATTTAAATAATATAAAACAATTTCGACTATAATTTTGTTCAAGTCCAATAATCTTTTCTAAAGCATGTGATTAATTAAATCTAATTTACTGATTGCCTATTTGGTTATGACTTTTTTTTCCTTAAGGAAAGAAAGATTAGCTGAAATTATGATTGGTACTCTTACCAGTTCTTATTGCAAGGGATACAGTCAGCAACACATTTATTTATTAGGCACATAGTACCAAAATGTATATGAAAGGTGCCAGGAATACAGGGAAACAAGACAAAGTCTGGTTCCTGTTCCATTGGAGACCTCCACTCCAGATCCATGTCTGGTGGACAGATAGTCTTCAATACTGTAAACTCTGCTTTTACAAATTCTTTGATTATATCCTTTTAATTTATGTTTGAGGCTTCAGTGATAACAACCTAAAATGTAGTTAGCATGCTTCAAAAAATTATTGAATGCCATGGGTATAAGGGTCCTAGAAGATTAGCCTAGTTCTTCCCTTCCTTTCTGAATATAAGTACTACTTTTTATTTTTTTATTTTAAAAATTTTTATTTAATTATTTTGAAAGAGAGAGAGAGATTGTGGGGATGGGGGAAGGGGGAGCGGGCAGAGGGAGAGAGAGGATCCCAAAAAGACGTCATGGTGAATGTGGAGCCTGTCACAGGGCTGATCCCAGGACCTTGGGATCGTGACCCAAGTGGGAATCAAAAGTCAGATGCTTAACCAACTGAGCCGCACAGGCACCCCAAATATAAGGACTATTTTTCAGTTTACAAACAAAACTACACAAAATTACAGAACTCTGTGGATTCCCTCGAACTTATTAATACTTGTTCTTTTTAGCATCTGTTAACTAAGATAATACATAATGGAAAAAAATACTTTAAATTTAGCATGTGCTTAAATACATGTTTAGGGGCGCCTGGGTGGCTCAGTTGTTTGGGCTACGACCTTTGGCTCAGGTCACGATCTTGGAGTCCTGGTATCAAGTCCCGCATCAGGCTCCCTGCTCGGCGGAGAGTCCGCTTCTCCCTCTAACCTACCCCTTTCATGCTCCCTCTCATTTTCTCCCTCTCAAATGAATAAATAAAATCTTAAAAAAAAAAAATGTTTATTACCCTGATCTCAGTAATATTTAAATTAATTTGAAAGTGAGGCCCCTTAAAGGAAAGAAACAAAAATTTTATCCACTTTCTTCAGGTCACCACTGAAGTATACTTAATGCCAGAAATGAATGAACCATCTTCCCAAGGTCACACCACTGGCTAGCAACAGAGCTGACTTGGCTACAGTGAGATCCACAAGCTTCCGGCTACGTAGTATCTAAGAACATCTGCTTAGGTACTACCCACAACCTTCCTGACAAAGAGTACACTTCTCTTCTGCCTACAGAATTTTAAAAAAATATTTTATTTATTTATTTGACAGAGATCACAAGTAGGCAGACAGGCAGGCAGAGAGAGAGGGGGAAGCAGACTCCCTGCTGAGCAGAGAGCCCGATGTGTTCCCAGGACCCTGAGATCATGACCTGAGCTGAAGGCAGAGGCTTAACCCACGGAGCCACCGAGGCACCCCTGCCTACAGAATTTAAAAGTAAACTCTGTGTGCATTTATTACAGCATCATCTACTGCATTCCAGCAAACTCTTGGAAATGCTACATATGCTTTTTTCTTCCCAAACTTACGGTAGATAAGAATTTAAAGAAAGCTAAAATATAACTTCAGGGCAAAAGACAAATTTTCTTTTATTGTACTGTAGAATGTTGTATCTATCACAGCCTAAAAACACCCAGAAGCTAGTATAATATTTCTAATGCAACATGTATCTTTCTGATTTGGAGAAAGAAGGAAAAAAGGACTGTTATTCCTTTTTACTCTGCCTACAACTAGAACACTAAGATAATAGAGATTAAGCCTTAAATTTCTATATCCAATAGTAGTAGAATCACAAGAGGACTGAAAAGCATTTGTCTCTACACGCTAATACCCAATATGTTAGTCCTTTGGGCAGTTTACATTGATTTTGCATTTAATTGCATAGACTGACTTTCCCATATTTTCCAGGACAAAGTTGTAAAAATGGTAGGATTTAGATATACTCTGATATGAAGCCAAGAAGAAAGTAAACTTAAGAGTACTTGTTTCTGTAACACCTCTATGATTGCAAAGAGGTGGGGTTTTTTGTTTTTTGGGTTTTTTTTTTTTTCCTACCAGAAACTGACATCAAGACCAAACAGAGCAGATGTGATAAAACTGTATTTTCTCCCCTTTCCCTCACTTCCCCCACTGTCCTCAAATTACTTTGAGAAACAGGAAGAAAATGGAAACAGCCCCTGACACCTTTCACCTACTTTGTAACTAACTGGGTTTAGTTCCCTCTTGTTCAGTTAGCCAGTAGACTTTGTCCTTCAGTCTGTCTGGCAAATATTTCACAAACCCTCCTATATGTTTTTGTAAAGTGTCGGGACAAAAACCAAAGCAATGAAAAACCTTATTAATTTTTGTTACCATCAAAGAAGATAAAAATAATATTTTGATGGGAATGAAGCAATTAATCCTAATGATTAACTCAAATTATTTTTCAAAGTATAGGTTTCTGTAAGCGTCACAGAAAAAGATACTTTAAAGACAACCTACTGATCTGCTGTTTGAAGGAGCTGCCATTGGAAAATTAATTAACAGAATACCAATGGTTTTAGGACATCCTCAAAGGGATTATGAGGAAGTGACATTAATAAAAACCTGTTTCCAAAGAAAACGATAAATCTATTTTTTCATTTGATTAACTCAGCTGTTTTGATCACTGTTTAAACAAAGCCCCCTGCATTGGTTTGCCAGGGCAGCTATAACAGAATACCACTGACTGGGTAGAGCTTGAACAACAGACATTTATTTTTTCATAGTTCTGGAGGCTGGAAATTTGAGGTCAAGGTACCAGCCAGGCTGGTTTCTTCTGAGGCCTCTCTCCTTGGTAAGAGATAATCATCTCCTGCACATGTCTTCACATGGTCTTCCCTGTGTTTGGCTCTGTCCTAATCTTTTCTTATAAGGACTGAGGTCATATTGGATTAAGGCCTGCCCTGATGACCTCAGTTTGACATAAATACCTCTGTAAAGGCCCTTTTTCCAAATACAGCCATTTTTTGAGGTCCTTGGATTAGGACATTGACAAACGAATTTGGGGAAAACAAATTCATCCCACAATATCCTCACAAACAAGAAATTAATCCTTCACTTCTGAGTGGCTCTACATGTCTGATGTTTTCAGCTCAACATTGTTTCTTTGTCTCCAAGGCCAAGGAAAGAAGAATGTGGGAAAGTCAGAGAAATTACAGATCATGACATCAAACCAACAACAGTTGCTGTTAGTAGTGTTATAACCTTAGTCTTTTTTATTTTTACTTGTTTTTTCCTGAGACTTTTTTAAATTGAAGGAATGATTATGTTTGTGTTTGAACTTTCTTATTTTTTTTTAAAGATTTCATTTGTTTATTTGAGAGAAAGAGTGAGGGAGAAAGAGACAGAACTCACCCAGGCAGAAGGACAGAGGGAGAGGGAGAAACAGACTCCCCACTGGTCAGGGAACCCGACATGGGATTCGACCCCAGGACCCCAGGATCATGATCCGAGCTGAAGACAGACACTCAACTGACAGAGCCACCTAGGAGCTCCTAGGTGGCTCGAATTTGTGTTTGAATTTGAAGTGATTATTATAAAAGGAAACATAAATAAGTCAGACGAACCACTGGGCACATAAATTCCAGTCATCACCCCTCAAAAGCCCAGTGTCATTAAACAGCACTCAATCCAATCAAAATTCCATCAATGGTTCTGTTTTCAAGAAACAGGAATAAAACATTGATCAGATGAGGAAAAACAAAAGCAAGAAAATAGTAAAAGCCTCACAAAAACTAAGCAGTTGAAAATCCTAAGGTATAATATTGTTTTATTAGAGACTCAATCTTTGAAGAAACCCCAGCAAAACAAAATCCGTAATTTGGGGGTGGTTTCAAATCATACTTCTAGTATTTATTTCTAATTTTATTTATATTCCAATGAATGAATGAAATTAGGGAAGAAAGACACACACACAGAAATCTTCACATCTATCGCCTCATTTTAACAATGAAGGATGAGGTCCGTTACACAGAAATTTTCTTGGCCATCGGGTGGAAGCAATCAATAGTCAAGCCTAGGACATGTCCTCTCCATCTCAGTTACAAGCTATTTTGAAAGGCAATCAATGAGTTTGAATATTTTTCTTATTATTGGACAAATTACAAGTGTAGGTAACACTGAACTGTGATTTCTGTCCTTCTGAGGGACTTGTTTAAAAAGTGACAACAAAGTTGTCGAAATTTCCTAAATTACTGCATCCCAGCAGATACTGCCTTGAAGTCTGGGGCAAAGATTCTCCTCATCATCTTTTTGTTCAAGGACACTTTTGAGAATACTATTGATGATGCTATAGACCCCTTCTCCAGGAATAGAAAAATACACACATACACAAAATTTGGTATTTCAGGGAAATCAAATATTCCCCTAATAAGTACTCAAGAATAAAAAAAATCTCTGACACATACGAAAACAAAGCCCTATTTAGAAGATGCTAAGTGGAGTTTCTTGCCCCAGAGCCCTCATCTTAACTGAAAGAGATTCCCTGTAATAAATCAGGTAGGACTGCTAAGTTTTTACAATTCAGTGAAGAGACAATACAGTTTCAAAGGCTTCTTTCTGTCCTTTACACAGTCAAATCCCATGTGGAGGCTACTATGATAGCTTTGTCTGGTGTGATTAAGATAAATTTGTCTTTATCTTTTAAAGTCTAAGCAAAGTAGAAAAGAAAAGAAAACATTAGATTGTTCTCAACAACAGTGAAACACTTGACCACAAAGTTCAGATAAAGCATTGTGAAAAACACAATCACGGCCAGTCAGTTGCATGATTAATACAATTCCCTTGACATATTTTATTGCATTCCTTTACATATTATATATTATACTGAAAAACTAAAACTCAAAACTCTGTAGTAATTAATCTAAGTCTTGGTCACAAAGAGGATCAAGAATAAACCCCAAAAGCAAAATTCAACCTCGCCTTTTAAAAAGCAAAGAGCTTACAAATGTAAGAATCACCACAGGCCCCAGATCTCTGAAACATTTTGGGAAACACACAGAGGACGAAGAGGGACAGGCCAGCCAGACACACGGTCACAGCCCACGTTTATGGGTGAATCTAAACTATTCTTGGATCTGATTAAATCTCTTAGGCTCAAATGTGCAAAGAGGTGTGTAAAGTTCTCCACCATATTTATGAGGAAATCAACCCTTCTACATTTTTGAAATATTTTCTTTTTGGAAAAGCCCTCAGCTAGGCTGGGGAAAGTCACAACTGCTTTAGAGTTTCGTTTCCTTGACTGTAAAAAGGAGTTTTAAATAGATGATTTCTGTGATCTCTGCCAGCTCTAAATACTACATTCCTCTGACAAAATTTTTAACGAATGAGGGTGGAGATTTACAACTGGCTAGGCCAATTTAACTAAAAATCTCTCAAGTTTGAGAAAATCACCTTTAAAAAATTTATAACGTTATTACATATTTTTTCCCCAATAATTTCTAATCACTGCAGCCTTAAGGTATCTCGACCTGCATTTTTTTAGGGCTTAAAAACCATCCTAAACTCTAAACTCAGACTTCACACTTTGTTAATTACATAGGGCCCCAAGTTTTCTCCTTGCTATAAATGATCTAGCCAGATTACAGACACCAAGGTTTTTTCACCTGTATATACTCTATACCCAATAAAGCTTAGGACAGCATTCAGACATCCAGTAAATGTTTGCTGAATGAATAAACGAACGTAGGCATGAAGAATTTAAAAAAAAAAAAAAAGAAGAAGAAGAAGAAGAAGAATCTGACTGGGTTTCCACTCCTTGGGAAGCATCTAGAAGGGAAAAACACAGGCACAGAAAAAAGAATTAAACTGTACTGGGATGAAGCCTCACAATGGAGAAGAAGAATACAGAAAGGGATGGATGGATTTGTGAGAGGCAGAAGACGTTATGACTGTGAATAACTGGGAGCATTCCAATGTCAGAAAATTGAAATAGTTGGGAATTCAGCATTTAGGACTAGCCCTGGCTGTTTCTTTCAAACAGGTCATTATGAGGGTGGTTCAGACGTGTTTTATTCCTTAAAGTGTCTGCATCCAAGTGAGAACCCAATAACGTGAGGTGCTATTCCCTCTCTACTACTGGGTCTATAAAAGTTACACATTACTGGCTTTATATTTTACATACACAAAATATATTTAACTTGGAATAATTCCATAAAGAATGGAATGACCTTCATTGTGACAAAGAAAAGACTCTCTGAAGCAAGGATTTGGGCAAAAATTAGGAACAATGATTTTACACAAGACAAAATTCCAAAGTAAATACTATTAGAAAAAGATTGATCCTTGCTAATAATCAAAACTATCTATATTAAAGCAACCTTGAGATGCTTTTTAATGGCCACTAAGAAAGCAGAATTCTTTTTTATTTTTTAATAATATCATACATAATAAACAATCATGAGGTAACTATTATAGGGTTTATTATTAATTAGCAACACAGGTTTGGAAGGCAATATAAAAATACATGACAAAAGCAATAAAGTATTTCCAAGTAGTTCCACTCGTAAGAATATATGCACTAAAAATACCCCACAGGAAATAAAAAAGATATAAGCAGTAAGTTGTTCACTTGGCGTTACATATAATAATCAAAAAGTGGAATGGAATCCAAAATGATCAAATTAGGAAAGAATGTCAATAAATTGAAATATATCGACACCATCTAATATTATGTATTCAATCTAATGTTACATACTTGCTGATTTACGATCAAAAAGGCACTGCAGAAGCAAACCAAATGATTTGTCAAGAGGAAACGTGCCAACTATGAAATGCCACATGTACTTTGTAAATAAGAATTAGATAGCATAAATCAACATTTGCTTTCTTGGAGCAGCAAGGCTAAAAATAAAGAAGCTAGACATGCTCCTTACTGGAGAAAGATCATAAGCAAAATTAAAAATCTGCCAATGTAGTAGAAGTATGCAAATTTATGGCGTTAGATATTTCCCCCATGAACATCAGTCATCTTTCAATATCTAGAACACATGCCGTCTCTTTGGGTCGGCAACACAACAGAAAGTCACATTCGCTCCAGCCTCTCTATTTCTAATGCATTCTGCTTGGATTCCTCCTGAGACATGAAATCAGGATCTCCCTTGCAGCAGAAAGGTCTTCATGTTCCTCTTCACTTAGCATCTGTCCCTACAAAGAATACATGTGTGACTCATGTTTCCTGAATTTAGATATCTGAAATGAAGCTAGAAGAAAGATACCAAAGAGAGGTTGGAAATGGAGGTGAACAGTCTGAGTTCTCCTCTACACCTACGGGTGATTATATTCGGAAGAAAATAAAGCTCTGTAGTTTGGTGTGTTTTTAAAAAAATAAAATAAAATTCACAATAAAATAATCAGACCAGCCTCTGACTTTATTGATACAAAAGAGGAGGCTGGACTGAAGAAACCTAACGTGTCTTAGCTAATCTGCAATTCTCTGCACATCTGAAATACAAGGCCTTGCAACTTAAATACATAAAAACACATTTGCTATAAATGACCCCCAAAATTAAAGTAAAAATAACTGTACCAGTTTTTTCTCAATTTTCTATGTTTTTAAAATTTGATAAAAATGGATAGTTTGTTGTTAATTTCATCTTATTTAGAAAGGAGTATATTGGAAAGGTCACAGAGCAATCTTGCAAAGAGCAAAAGTCTCAATTTGCATATTCCCTGTTCCAAAAATTTCACTTGCAGAAAATTTACCCTGAGGAAATAATCATGGATATGATCAAGATTAAGCTACAAGGATGTGTATTCTAGAACTGCACGTAATACTCAAAAGTTACTCACTAGGGGAGAGCCTAGTAAGCATCCTCTGAAAGAATTATTAAATAAACTGACATCCCATCTGTGTGCTGTTCTGCTGCGTAAATATTGAAAAAGATGTTAAAGAGCACTTGACACAGAAAAATGTTAAAAATATACTATTAAGGAAAAATGCACAAATGTACAATGGAACTCAAAAATCTAAAAGAAGAAAAACACTTAAAGTTGATTTTCATTACCCCAGAAAGTTATGTTCAAAAAAAGTTGTGGCAAATGCTGATTTAGCTAATATTTCTCTTGCTCCTAGGAGACATACAGAGTTAGGATCCTGGGCCTCTGGTCATAACATTTCCATCACCTGGGCAATACATAACCCTGTTTTATGTGTGTTTGTGTTTAAAAATACCTTACAGACTGTATACTGTCAACTCATTAACATTGAACACACAGCCGACAGCGCTATAGCTCATGCCGGAACGAAGCTTATCTAACGCGTGCATTTTCTCCAAAAGGCCCATCACAGTCTTTTTGCACTTAGGAACACTAGACAGCATTTCAGTAACCTGTGAGTCATTTTTAACAATAAAATCACCACCAAAGCACACAAAAATGTGAAAACGTTTCACTAAACACACTGCAGAAAGGACCTGTCCTTACAGCATGAGAACCGCAACAAGAAAGCACTGTCATTCTGTTGGACATCTGTTGGGACGGTATGTGTTAGGTGACTCGTGCTTTCACCCCTCTGCACATGTCCGTGAATGACCTTGAAAGGTCTGCTGCAGATACTGATTTGGGGGTTACAAATCATTTTTAGGGAACCAGTTCCTTCACCAAAAGGAATCCATGAATAATGAGGGTCAGCTATACATGTATGTGGCCAGATGGAGGACCTGGAGGAATCGAACTAATCAAGGAACAGAGGTGTCTTCCGGTGGCAGCGAAGTAGGTATGCCACATGGGATATTTTCTTCTTTTTGCTCATCTGATGTATCAAAGTCAATTTACCATTCTCCAGCTGTTTAAAAGAACACATGATTATCTATTCAAATTTTCTACAGCAAACCTATTAACTTTTTGATCAGAGGAAGAAGATTATTGCTAGCAAAATCCTGTAAATTAGGGTACTTCCATCATATTTTAGGAACTACTTTACACTCGTTAGCATTTTGTAATATTGAGTTACTGATGTTAACCATCTCCCCTAACTACTGGCAGTATCTATTCAGTAGGAACTAAAAGAAATGCAAGTCAAGAAAACTTCATAATTCTATGGTGCACATATCAGAACAAAAGGAAAGAAACTTGTTACTAACAGAATATACAATTCGTTTTCAAAATACTGATGTTGTAGCTCAGTTTTTTATGGTTGTAGTCATATTACTGAGGTTGTCATCACTCATGGGATTTCAACAAACACTTTTACATCAATTAAAATCTGAAAAGTTATTTTCTACACAGTAAAAGTAAAGGCAATTGGCAAGAAGCCACTAGAAGGAAGTAAATAAAGGCAGAACCAACCAAAACTAAAATGAATTCAGGTGAAGAAAAGATAAATACTAAATATAAATAAATATAAAGACACAAAATGAAATATAAATATTAAATACCTCCTTGATAAGAAGAAAAAGAGGCCATAAGAAAAATTGAGAGGTAGTATGATATTAAAGGAAATAAATAGTAAGAAAAAAGACATGCAATTTCAGAGAAGAAAAAGGTTTAGATCCTCTTGAGTATTCTGGAGTATTCAAAAGTAGGAATCACATTTGGCTTGACTCACATGGTAAACACCAAGGCCAAATAATACTAAAATTCAAACAAACACCTGTGAAGTTATAGCTTTTTAAGCGGCAAAAACAGAAGTATTCCCAGATTTAGAAAATGGAAACGTACAATTCTTTTACGTCTGTGATGGACATTCATTCATTTATCCACCTATACCACAAACATCAATCCACCAATATTTATTGAGCACTGATGTTTGTAAAGTACTGTCCTGAGCATGTACAGATACCATTTGTGATGGTTAATCTTATGCATCAAATGACTGGGCCACAGGGTACTCAGGTATTTGATCGTATATTACTCTGGGTATTTCTGCGACGGCATTTTTGGATGAAACTGACATTTAAATAGGTAGACTGTGTAAAGCAGACTGTCCTCCCTGCAGTAGGTGGGCCTCATCTAATCAGGTGAAGCTCTGAGAACAAAAAGGCTGACTTTTTCCTGAATACAAGAGAACTCCTCCTGTCAGAATGCCTTCAAACTGGGACATCAGCTTTTTCCTGCCTCCGGACAGGAGCTGAAACACTGACTTCTCCTGGGTCCTAAATCTGAGAGTCTCTGGGCTAGAACTACATCATCAGGTCTTATGGGTCGGCAAATTGCCAACTCACCCTGCAGATCTTGGGATCTGTCAGTCTCTTTAATCACGTGAGCTAATTCCTTATAATAAATCCTGCACACATTCACACCCCCACCCCCACCCCCACACACCCCCCCAAACCCCATACCCACCTCCTATTGTCTCTTTTTCTCTGGAGAACACTTACTAATACACTGCGATAGACTACCATAGTACATAGGAGCAAGCCAGAGTGGGTCCTAAGTTTCTCTCAACCTTGTGTATGGCACAACTTCTCCTTGGTCCTTAGCCTAGCTTGGCAGATTTTTCTACCATGAGATAATCCCACATCACTCATGGACACATATTCCCAAAGTTTTAAGAAATGTTTAATAAAACCTAAGATTTCTTTGGTGGAATGTTAAAAACTTCAATTTTTAGAACCTCTACAGTTATTACAGGAAATTTGACAAGCTAAGTCATGACAGGTCATGGTAAGGCAGTGACATGTAGCAACTCACGAGCTGAAACGTTCCCCCTCTCCTCTGTCCCACCGAACAGGAAGGTCTGAATACAGGTGAGTGAGACTAATGCCATGAAGAGGAGTAAACTAGAGTTCACGCAGACAAATGCTTTAAAAAGGAGGAATTTTGTAAAACTTCTTAACGAGTATTAATATCATATTTCTTGTGGCATATCACATATCCCAACACATATGTTCTAGGGACCTCCAGTGGAGAACAGACCATCTAGTGTACACCATGACTTGGGAAAGGAAATTATATTTTACCTTGAACTCAGCTACTGCTATGACTAGAAAATTGATGTGAATTCCAGTTACATCGTATCTAGACTACCTTAACAGTTTGCTTTCCTACTTAACATTTTATATATCCAAATTTTCGTTCCACGTCACTCCAGATCTTTCCATGTTTTTAGGCACACACACATAACCTCCACCTCCTTAGCCGTGTCATATGACCCCTATAGTTAATTATATGACCCTCCTAACGGCACACAGCTTGATTTTCATCTACCATACTGAAGTTAGTGGAAAATTCTCCCGCCTTTCTAAGTCATTTTTGCACCTATATGCATTTCTTCACCAACACCTTATTAACTTATATTTCGCCAAAAGCCACCTGGAAACTTAACTGTAGCCACACCTGTGATTTATAAACAAATACACCCTAACCCATTTGGGAATTATATCTCGCCTAGCTTATTTAATACCTATGTGCGATTTAATTTGAGTAACATGTTACGTTTGCCGGAAATAGCAGTTCTTGGGGATTCAGAGTTTTAAGAAGAGAAATAATTGATTAAAGGACAAGTATAAACTTTTCTGGAATCCAGGAAACTAAACTGCATAGCTTGAAGCACACAATAGATGACAAAAATCTGTCCTAATTTCCTCGATGGCTTAGGAAGGTTTCCAAATGCACGGAAGTAAAAAACAAACGAAAATAAAATAAAAATAAAAAATCACTTCACCCTAAAAAGACTTCTAACTTCGGCCTTTAATGAATATCTTATCAAAGCCAAAATTAGCCACTTCTGCACCTGTTCCAGTTCTTCTCTGCCCTCTCCATTTTTACCTACGTCTCTTCCTATTTCTCAAACTGCTCAAGAGGAAACGCGATGGCCATGCAGGGTGAGAAGCCGAATAGAGCACGTTCCCATTTCCTGCGGCCATCGGCAGAGAATGCACACAACTCAACTCTCCTTTATCACGGAGCTGAATGAAACCACCTCTACTATGAAATTGGCTTACTCCTCCAGTGAGAAGAAAACGCGTGAAAGCGATCGGTTCCTCCCTCTCTTTGGAGGAAACTGTTATGTTTTCTAGAAACCAAGAAATCATGAGTTAATTTTACTAGGGAAAAAAAAGAATGTTTTGTTGTGTGTGTGTGTTTTTACTTTATTAAATGAAGAAATAGAATCCCAAGTGTTTGGAACTGATTGATGGCAAAGTGCCTAAAGACTCAAGAAATGAGGGGCGCCTGGGTGGCTCAGTGGGTTAAAGCCTCTGCCTTCTGCTCAGGTCATGATCCCAGGGTCGTGGGATCGAGTCCCGCGTCAGGCTCTCTGCTCAGTGGGGGACCTGCTTCCTCCTCTCTCTCTCTCTCTTTCTCTACCTCCCTCTCTGCCTACTTGTGATCTCTGTCAAATAAATAAATAAAATCTTAAAAAAAAAAAAAAGACTCAAGAAATGAAAATTCCAAGTACAGTCTGGGTATTCTGATCCATCTCTGCAGAATCACTCCTTGAAATGTTCTGTTTTGTTGTAAGGAGAAACACAGAGTAGGATACCATAGGCCAACACTGCCTGTTTCCTGGTTCTACCTATCCAGTCCCTCTGCCAGACAAGAAGCCCCACTCCACACTGGCTATCCAACAGTGAATGACAGCAGTTGGTACCTTGGGGAAGAGCAATTGCAGAGCAGAGTATTTATTTTTTAAAAATGAATATGCAGATCATTCCCTTGCCTTTTTAAGTCAAGGATTCAGGCACTTAATGTAAATTAAATATAGAAAAATTCTAAAATTTATCTGATGCTTCGGAATGAGTTAATGTCATTATAGGCCTCATTTATTTGGCTTATTTGTGGGCTACGTGACAAGGGGTGGAAGTAGTGGCCCCAAACCACTTATCCAAGAAACTGAAATGCAAATTAGAGGGAAACATGAGGTATTAAAATAGACTATCAGTATAGAGTGAGTAAATGCTAAATACCTAAGAATCCCTAGCACTGCAGCTGAAACTGGTTTGCAGATTATAAAAAAAAGTCCATAGCGGAAATCTGAATCAGGTAATATATATGCATGCGTACATACAGCAGAACTGATTATAATCATCAAAACATTACTTGCCTAGAAAGAACACTGTTTTCACTAGTTACTTAACAGTAGGTACTTAGAGTAAGTAGGTACTCAGTAAATAACCAGTTAAAAAATAAATGAGTGAGGCGCCTGGGTAGCTCTTGACTCTTGATCTCAGCTCAGGTCTTGATCTCAGGGTCATGAGTACAAGCACCATGTTGGGCTCCACGCTGGGCATGGAGCCTACTTGAAAAAATAAAAAACAAAAAGAATGACAGAATAAGGATCTCAAGCCCAACTGATAAGCTCTTATTATCACATAGTTCTATATAGAACCCCTCCCACCTCCCCACAAAAAGTCAACAGGATTTTAAAATGCAGCTTAAAAAAATGTTGGCTCTATAATAGGAAAACGGGCTGCACACTGTGAATACCAATGGCCCAGGAGAAGCTGGAGTAGCACTTTTTCTGGCAAACCCTGCCAGCTGTGGCCAGAGGCACTGAGCTCTTGCAGTACCTTCTTGATGCCAACTGGCTGTGGCTTCTTCCTGTCTGCCTCTCCAAGAAAACAATCAGTGTTAATTCCAGTTGGTTATATTATTGATTTTGGTTACTTAAACAGATTTATAATGAAGGAAGGCTATAAATAAGGTTATCAAGAGTTTCTGTTGGTTCTCTTGGTTCTATTATGACTGTGAAAATATTTATCATACATATTCATTAAAAGGTTCCCAAAGCATTTGCTTGTGAAAAAATGAGCTAAAACAAAATTAATTAAAAGTGCACAGGTAGGGGGCGCCTGGGTAGTTCAGTTTGTTGAGTATCCAACTCCATTTCGCCTCAGGTCATGATCTGGAGGTCTTTGTTTGAGCCCTGCGTCCCCCTCTGTGCTCAGCGGGGAGTCTGCTTTAGAGTCTCTGTCCCTCTCCCTTTGCCCGTCCCCACCTCTCTAAAATAAATAAACAAAATATTTGGGGGGTCAGATATTTTTTCTATACCATAAACTCTGGTTACATGAAAATTGAGATTATCACTGTTGCTATCTTGAAATCAAGGGCCAAAAACAGGCAATACTTAAATTGCATCCTTTTTCAACTTTTTTATTTAAATCATGAAGCAATCCAAGAATTTAAACTGTTTTACACCAAACCCCATTATGGAGGTGTTATTATCCTTAATAACAGTCCTAAACTGGGTCCAGAACATAGTCCTAAAACTGGGTCATGAGAGTAAGTGAAATTATCCTCATCCAAGCAAAGTTATTCTCATTTTTGTAATTAATTCACAAATTGAATTAAGCATACTTTAATAGGAAAAAAATTAATCACCTAAATATACACGGAGATGCAAAACTAAATTTACCATAATAAAGTATACTTAAATAATAAGTATACTTAAAATTGACTTCCTTCCACCAGCTTTACACCACGATCTTTTGAAAATTACATTACTTCACTGGAGCAAATTTTCCATGATAAAAATACATGACCTGGAGCCCAAAGTCCAGGGTTACAGTCGTTCTTATACTACTCTTCAGCTGTGTGTCCTTGGGCAAGTCATTTAATCTCTCTGGACCTCATTTCCTTCGACTGTAAACTGAGAAGGTTGTGGTTGCAAGACTCTAACGTTCCATCCTGTTCTAACAACCTATGAATCTGTGAGAGAGAAAGTTCATAAATATTCCATAATCTTCCTTTTACCAAAATGTTACTTCCAAATATAGATAACCTTTCATGACACAAAGCAAATGTTATGACAAGGTACTTTTCAATTAATGCAAATTTTAAAGTTACTATTTAAAACAATTCAAAAATAGAGCAGACTCTATCAAGATGTTGTGATTTCAGACATTTCAGAACACAACATAGGGATCGCACGCCAATCAAAAAATATCTGAATGAAGCAAATTATTAAGTGTGAATTTTAGAGAATTCTGGAATACTTCCAAATTCCTTGTATCCTTTTCCAAAATAAGCTTTTCATAAGAAGAAATACAGTAAACTCTTAAACAGAACCCATCAATTATATACATTTAAAGTTTGAAAAAAAATTTTACCCCAATCTTAGAAGAAAAGTTCAATCTGACAACAGAGCAAATTTGTATCAGTCACTCAATAAACATTTTTCCTCTCCTCTGACTTCTGGGGCATGGCCTGTGTCGCAGAACTCTACAATAAAAATTCAAATTCAGGAAAACATTCATCCAGGTCAATGAAGAGTCCTTAATTAAAAATACAATCACACTCATTAATAGTGTTATTACAGCCAAAGTATCCTAACATACTGTATAAAGATATTTAAAAATAGGGGACGCCTGGGTGGCTCAGCCAGTGAAGTATCTGCTTTCAACTCAGGTCATGATCCTTGGTCTCAGGATAGAGCCCCACACTGGGCTTCCTGCTTGGTGGGGCGTCTGCTTCTCCATCTGGCCCTCACCCCACTCATACTCTCTCTCTCAAATAAATAAATAAAATCTTTTTTGGGAAAAAAAAAGATGTTTAAAAATAAAGTTTGAATATAAATGGATTCCTGGTTAACCCTTTCATGACTTAACCAGGAAAATGCCCATACACTATGTGATTAATTAATTAAGAATTTATTGTAAAAACAGGAAATACAAACTGCAATGGATAGGCAATGGGTAGAATACGTTCTCTTTAATAATAGTCATAATATCACTTCACTGAAAGGGCTATTCACAAGTTCTCTACTCTGAGATTTTGAATGTAAGATCCTTGAAAATGTTTATTTCTTGCCAGTAGTCACCATCAGCAAATGTTGCGTAGGAAAGTGTTAGTATATGTATCTTATGGGTATCAATTTACAGAGGTACTTCTTCCTCCTAGATAGATGCTTTGAACTTATCTACCTCATTGAAAAGACTCCTTTTTCTGGTTTAAGAAACTATTGTTTTAAAAACTATTTTTCTATAGAATGGTACCTTACATATCAGCATTTAAAAAAATCAAATTCAACTCCTTACAATAATTTATAATTTTGACTTAGCATCTCTTATTATTTATATCATAGGTAGCAAGAGATAATTTTTTTTTTTTTTTACAGTTTATCTAGTTACACAAATGTTTAGTTAAAATTGTTTTGGGTGTAAGCACAAAAATCAAAACTATGTACAAAAAGGTAAGCTGACAGATCAGAAAACACACACACACGAACTGAACATTCATTACCAACTCCACGACAAATATTTTCTTAGATGATGAAAAGTCTGGAAACAGTACAACTGAAAAACGTGGTTGGTTTGACAATTAAAAGCACGGAACACCAGAAAGTAGCACTACAGTATGTTTGCTCTTGAACATCTTATAAAAACCTGGCATCATTTTAGACGATCAAATTGAAGTTTATCAAGAATAATGTATTATCTGAAGGTCCCTAAAACTAAAAAAAAAAATGAACCTGAATCTACAACAAACCATACCCAATACCTACTGATACTGAGTTCGAAATGTTGAAAAATTTGTTGATTCTTGGAGTGACAATTCATGGAATGAGAGAGACGGATGTTTACAGAAACTGTTGAATAGTGATATGTGTAATACAGAAGACTATAAACACTGTTACCTAGGGCACTTAAAATGACACGGAACAAAATAAGGAAAAGCCCATTGTAAAATAATATAGAAGAACTGAATAAATAACTTAATAGGATCATAATATATATGTCAGATTACCGATTAATATTGGTACAAACCTGGCATTGACAAGCAGGGTTAATTTTCCTAATATTTAAGAGTTACAAATAAGCACATGAAAGTTCTCAACTGCGTAAAGAAGCAGTCAATAATACTAAGAAGGTGGCAGGGAGAGTGCAGACATTCAGAAAGGCAGCTGCCAAAGAGCTATGTTTCCTCTTGGGGGTAAAAAAGTAAAAGTTTTTATGCATTTTAATTAGCCTGTTTGCAAAAGAAAAAATCAGATGAGGACTACTAATTATCACCTTCCAGCCCCACTCACACTTTGTAGTCTAGCAAAAAGAAGAAAAGGGAACTAAATAAATAAATAAATAATTTAAAAACCAAGAAAGAAAAACACCCTCCCACTCCAAGCCATTAAAAAAAAAAAAAAAAAAAAATCAAGGCTTCCTCCAGCATCCTTCCAGCAGCTACTGACAAGATTTATCTTCAAAGAACTTTCTTGTTTACAATACAAATCTTCCCCTCTGTTACAAATTAAACCCAATTATCTGGTGAACAGTTTCCATAATAAAATCTGATAGACAGAGGAAGCGGTAACCTTTCCATTTTTTCTGCTCTCCACTTGATAGCCTGCAGGTTTCAAGCAGCAAAAACCACTCCTACTTATCCCATTAACACATAGGTGTTGAGAGGGCACAGAAACCCCTGGAAAGATAAATGGCCTCATTTTCCTTGGAACAGGCTTTTGAGACAACTTCCAAAGATCGGAAAAAATGCTGAAAACTCTCAGTTGCTTATTTGATCCATAAATTTAAAAACTACTATGGGAAACATAACATCTACGGAAAAGCATCATTAACTCTGGTCAATGGAATCTACAGTCATTGGGAGAGCTAGTCATTGCTGAAGGACAAACCGCAAAGACTCTATGAAACAGATCCATCTGTTGAGATAGCAAATAGATGAAATGTAATCACAGACGCTTGAGTCCTGGCCAATTCTAAGGCACCCTGACAGACCGGGGCTCAGCCTTTACTCAGGCAGCTGCTCAAAGACACATTTGTGTCCCTTTAACAGTCAAACACAACTCTTGCCCGATGAGGAACTACCGAAAATCAAGTTTATTCTAAGACCTCAAGATGCATTTGTGCATGCCTGATATACAGGAGCCTCGACTACAAAGTTACTAACTCTAGTTTATTCTCTGATAATATTTTGCATGAGGCACATGACTTCTCAGAAGGTTTTGTTTGTTTGTAAAGATTTAATTTATTTATTTATTTGACAGAGAGAGAATCACAAGTAGGCAAAGCAGGCAGAAAGAGAAAGGAAGGGAAGCAGGCTTCCAGTTGAGCAGAGAGCCCGATGCGGGCGGGGCTCGATAGCAGGACCCTGGGATCATGACCTGAGCTAAAGGCAGAGGCTTTAACCCACTGAGCCACCCAGGCGCCCCAGAAGGTTTTTTTTTAACTAGCATTTTGTATGGATGTGTGCTCTGCTATGAGAAAACATCAGAGGTACTCTAAAAACAAAAACAAAAACAAAAAGTCATGGTTAGAATGGCTGTTCCCAAATTTTCTTCACCTTAACTAGGAGGGGTAAGGTCTAAACAAATAACAAACTTCCCTCTCTTCCCTTGTGATCGGCAGAATTCCATTTAACTGACCATCAAGAAAGGCAGAATAAAAGAAAAATATCCAAGAATCGTCAGAGCTCAATAAACTTTGTTCATGTTCAACATTAAATAATCCTTTGACAACATGACAGCACCTTCTCCAGTACTAAAAGCATTATGATTAATCTTATTAAACCAGCATCTGAACCATAGCCACCGTATGATGGGCAAATAATTAGATAACTAATGACATAAATACTACATCAACAAATTCCTATTACTAGAGCTAATAAGGATCAAAAGAGGAGATTTCATTCTTGAAATGCCCAGTACAAAATAAGAAAATTTTCTATAGAAAGGAAATGAACACAAAATAAATACAGTTTTGATAGACTGGCTTGTGACCCTAAGTAGCCTTTTCTTTTCTTTTAGTTTTTTAGACTGTTATGACAGAAAAGTTCTACTAATTTACAAAGAACTGACAAATAAAACATGGGATGCTGTGTAGTTTTAAGTTTGAGAATCCCTATATCCCCGCATGTTTAGAAGTAAAGGGTAATGCTTTCTTCCTCCTTCCACAGTTCATAAAAGATTTAAGATGAAAGGTTCAATGAGCATAAGGAAAACTTCAAGTGGAATTCATTGACCATATCCCCTTTTAAGTATAATAATAATGAAAAAAACAATACATGAGCTAGGTATGGAACAATCACATAAATAAGACACTTTGGGCTAATTAGTCTCAAGAACTGGGGAGTTATTTATCATGTGCAATATTATGTGCACATTTCAATATCATTGTAGACAGAACCAAGTCTTAGTTTCAAGGTGATTTCACAAATAACTGTCAAAATCTCCTTGACACTTTTCCCTACTACCTTGGAAAATGAAACTTGGGCGAAAAAAAAAAAATCTTCCATGTCTAGATAATCAGAAGATCAGGAGGAAAGCTTTTTCTATTGTTCATACAATTCATACATACAGTTCATACAATTACGTTTTAAGTCTTATTATCATTAAATGCACATACATGATGCCAACACTTACAATTCCTTTCATATGCCAAAACAGTGTTTTGAAAAATGCTGATTAAAAAATGTAATTCCCTTCCTTATTTTGAATGATTGGCCAAGAATTTACATACCAAGCTTCTGGAGAAAATCATTTTTGACAGAAGGAATTGTCATGGCAAGAGTATACAAACACAGGGCCATATGGTGTCCTTTCTTGAGATAAGAGGAAAAAGGCAATAAACCTGACACACTTCGGAGTTTATTCCCTTTCTGAATTATGAACTTGATGTTGTCCATGTTAACGCAGAAAGTAAGACCATGTTCACACGGTACTAATTACACACAGGACCCGTGCCATTATGTCCACTGCGCAGCACCATCTTCAGGTTAATTCTGCTTTGTTGTAGTTCCAGTCAAAGACTAACACAAAAACACATTTCCCTACATGGGACTCTCAATCAGCCACATTCTTTCACTGCATCAATTATTTCTTCATCTTCACCTTTGCTCCCCAATCCCAAAATAATGGATCTATTCTGCAAGCTCGTGGGCCATCCTCTCTGAGCAACAGGATGTATCAGGAGAGGGATAATGAATGTACACCCTACTGAGACCTAAAGGTAGACTGACAAAGGCCTTCTGCTGGTAAAGGATAATGACAAACATAAAATAAATGCGCAAAGTGCTAGAGCGAATGTGTTATTTACCGTTATTTACCGCATCAAGAGTTCAAAGGAGAAAGATGCCTATGGTTTTGGAGGCTGCAGTGGAAACTGAGGCCAGACGCAGGTGGCTAGACTTGGCCAAGGGTATCCAGCTGAACAGGACAAAGCTGGCTGTAGAACCCAAATCACTATTCTCCAATCTATGACTTCTCCACGGTCCATTTTGTAGAAGCAGGAGGACTTAAGGTAAGTCCAGGTGAACTGGGTTAGTATGGCAGAGAAATGAGAGAGGATGATACCATCTGACAGTCCGTGCAGAGTCACAGAAGGTGGGCCTCCCTGCTTAGTTGCATAAGGGGAAGAGAGTTCTTATCAACTCCCCTATCAATTCCCAAGGCTGACCTTCAGTGACTCTCCTGGCCTACTTACAGGCCTTGGAAACAGGCAGGACAAATACTGCCGGGGAAGAAAACAGCAGAGCTGAGCTTCTATTATCAAATCTCAGAGCCTTGGCAGGTTGGCCTCAGCCTCACCCTCGCTCCCGGAGCCTGCCTGCTGACCTAGATGGAGACGCGTCAGAGCATGGGATTCGCACGCGCCCGTGGGCGTTCGCCCCTCCCCCCGACCCCAGCAGTCCAACCGCATGTTCCTTCTTTTCTCTTTGCTTTCATCTGGATTTTGAACGTTACTTATCACAACCTTGAAATAGAAGTTGCTTTTTTGAAGATTAAAAACATATGTGTTTGAGGTAATAACACTGTCCACGTTAAAAAAAGAAACAACTCTGTGCTATAATTTGTGCGAGCAAAAAGAATCTCGGGAAATCATCTACCCAAGACCTATCTTTTCATACATGAAGTAACGAAGGACCAGAGAGGCAGGTGTTGTTTCTTTGAAATTAAAACCACTGAGTTCTTAGATGTCTTGATCTGCTCGTCACGTTTTGAGTGAGGAGAGTCAAGTGTGGTCAGAAAGAACACTACACTTCAGTGTCAGAGAGTCAAGTTTTGGTTGAACCCATGCTGCCCACTTGCCTGGAGACTCGAAAAACGTGTTTCCTTTCTTTAAAAGCAGTTTTCCAGTAAGCAACAAGGAAAGATGGAGAGCTTGGAAGAGATATCTCTAGAGTCTTCTTCCCCAGACCTAAAGTTCTATGATTCTGTTATGCACTGAACAAGAGTGAACAAGAACAAAGTGTAAAAGCTGCATTGCATACATAACGATTACTTTTAAAATTCTAAGAAGGGTGTTACAAGCGTACACTTATTTTTTACATATTACTTCCCCAGTCTCTGTGACACATACATATTTTTATATCTACAAAACCAGAAGGACAGCATGACCTTAGCATTTACGGGTAACGGACAATGAGCCTGACAGACAATTAGCTGTTAAGAGTTAGATATATTTAGCATTTAAGAAATGTACTATCAGTACACTGAAAGTATTTGGAAAGTTTCGTCATCAGTAGATAGAGCATGAATCATGTCTGTGTCACTACCCAACCACTTGTCTAATCTCTTTCACTGTGAGTGCAAGACGCCATGTCTCCAGAGCTGGTTTGTTTCATATTTCAACCCCATGGTCACAGACAAATGCACTGATCCAAAAGAAAACGGACTTTCTTTATTCACTGTCCTCAGATGGGTCAGTGATGTCTGGGCCTGCAGAATTCCACACTGGGAACTTAATGAGCAGGAAAGCCTTCCGTGCAAACCTCTGCAGAAAAAACACCAAATGGCCCCTGAAAGCCCAGGCCCAAATTCCTTTGAAGGAGGCACCAAGGTGTTGGATTTGACAAAAGGCTGCAAAGTGTATGTGGAACTTCACTAAAGCTTCAAACACTCTGAAATGACCAGTCTGGTTTCTGGGGGGAAAAAAAAGTTTCCTAGTGCTCATTTGGTCATCTAGTTTTTAATAACCTCTTCTTCCATGAAGTGAAGTATGTGGTTCTTCTAAATGTCCTCTAATTGTTAACTCAGGATTCATCTTAAAAGGGGAAAAAAACAATTTCCAGAGGATCCTTGCCCACGAACTAGCAGATTTACAAACTCAAACAAGTAGATCCCCCCAAAACCCCACAAAAACCCAAACCCTCAAACATGCAGATCAAAGCCCATACTCTAAGTCGCCTTATCTCTGCAGGCTGGTGAGCAAACAAGACACAGCCATTGAAAGTGTGTCCACTAATTCCCTCTCTCTCTCTCTCTTTTTTAAATTGTGTTATGTTATTAATTCTCTTCAGGAAGAAAAGTCAACGGCACCGAGATAACACAGGAAAGAAAAAATCAAGGAGGCCAAACTGGTGGAATAAACAAAAAAAAAGGGTTTAAATATATATGACCTTTTGTGTTAAAATTTAAGACAACTACAGAAGTGGGTGAAAGTATAGGGAAGTATTCACAGAAAGTGAAGAAAGTATTCTTTCAACACAATCTATACTGACCTGGCCTTGAAAATACTGAATCTGGGTGCAAAAGGGCAAAGAAGGTGGAGAGCAGAGTTCAGGGCAGCACTGCCCAATGGAAATACTAAGTAATTTTAAAGTTTCCAGCAGCCAGTTTAAAAAGGTAAAAAGAAACAGGTGAAATTAATTTACATAGCATATGCTATTTAACCCAACATATCTAAAATATTATCCTTCCTGTATGTAATTGATATTTTTTAAAAAAAAGAGAGATTTTACATTCATTTTTTTTCATACTCGGGCTTCAAAATCTGGAGTAGCCACATTATAAATGCTCCAGAGCTATAGCTACTGACTGTCATACTGAACATAACATTTAAATACATACATAGTTAATTACCTGGAAGGCAGAAGTGTCAATATGCTATGATAAGCCAAGAAAAGGAAGAAAAAAAAGAGAAAGAAAAAGAAAAAGCGTGTATTTACCAAAGGTGTGGCACAATTATTCTCTGTTGCCTGAGAAGGGAAGGTAACAGAGGGAGAGATGAGGCACAAACGAAAGGTGAATGATTTACAGTTAGACATTAGAAAGAACCCGATCTCTAGTGGGACTGAAACATTTTTACTGCAGGCACTTACACAGAATCTTCTTGGAATACTGTATAAAATGATCATGATTTTTAAATGTAACTCTGAATTAGCTCTGGAAAGAAGACAGGGAATATGGAATACTACTGCCATCTATTCTTCAAGCTTCTAATGATGACTTCCAATGCATTTGAAAATTTACCTTCCCTAAAAGACTGAGGCATTTATACAAACCCCAAAGTAGCATAATGACGATACGCATTTTCCTTAAAAAAAAAAAAAAAGGAAAAAATCAATCTATTGAAAAGAAGAAGGAAAAAGACTATGTATAACAAGAGTAGTCATTTGGAAAGAAATCAGATTCATAGTATTTAGTACTGTTATCCTATACTCCCCAACAGTTAAGATGGTAGGTGGGATAAGAGAGCCAGATTCTAAAAACTTTCCTACTTATTCCTGGCCTGTTTATCCACCTACTAATTATTTTTTCCATGGATTCTCCAACATACAATTTGTACAGATACATGTGTTTAGTAAGAAAAAAAAAGTAAGTGATTAAATATTTCATATCTGGATTGCTTAAGCTTTTATTTGAACTTGTTTTTAAATTTAATTGACAACTGACAAGCAATAAAGTGTGCTTTTGTTTCATTTAAACTGTGTTCTTCTCCTTTAAGTTCTAAGCCATGTAGCTGTCAAAGATGTTTTTACTAATGACTCACCTATCAAGCTGTAGTTCAGCACTGGCATTATCTGGATTTGGTGTCAGTAAAATACTCAGGTTACTATGTCATGAGAGGTTTGAGTTATGCAGCCTCTAAATTTTGAGGCCTTGAATCTGTTATTAACAGGCCATGACCTTAGGCATATTGTGACCTTTGGCTCGATCTGTCCGTCTTCTAAAAATATCAGTGTAATACTCTCCATCTAAATTGTAGGCTTCCTTCATAAAGGAAAGCAAATTTTGGAAAATAT